>NW_026948021.1:0-52000 GCF_034190915.1 Cavia porcellus
CTGAATTAGGATAGGCAGTGAGTGGCAATATAGGATGGAGAAAAGCACCACGGGGTTTTCAGCATGTGGAGGTCAGGAATCACGCGTTGGCAATGTAGGATAGGTTTCTGAAAAACATCGCAGGGTGGTGAGCCTTGTAAGGGTTTGTAACAGTCCATTCACTAGTAGGAGTGAGAAAATCATCACGCGGTGGTTTGAATGGGAGCGCCTGAATTAGAATAGGCAGTGAGGGCAATGTAGGATGGAGAAAAGCACCACGGGGTGGTCAGCATGGGGAGGTCAGGAAACATGCGTTGGCAATGTAGGATAGTTTTCTGAAAAACTTCGCTGTGTGGTGCGCATTTTAAGGGTTTCTAACAGGCCATTCACAAGTAGGAGTGAGGAAAACATCAGGACATGGTGTGAATTGGAGGGCCTGAATTAGCATAGGCAGTGATTGGCAATGTATAATGGGGAAAAGAACCACAGGGTGGGCAGAATGGGGAGGTCAGGAAACGAGCGGTGGCAATGTAGGATAGGTTTCTGAAAAACATCGTGGGGTGGTGCTCACTGTAAGGGTTTCTAACAGGCCATTCACTAGTAGGAGTGAGAAAAACATCACGGAGTGGGGTGAATCGGAGGGCCTAAATTACGTTAGGCAGTGAGTGACAACGTAGGATGGAGAAAACCACGATGGGGAGGTCAGCCTGGGGAGGTCAGGAAACATGCGGTGGCAATGTAGGATAGGTTTCTGAAAAACATTGTAGGGTGGTGTGCATTGTAATGGTTTTTAACAGGCCATTCACTAGTAGGAGTGAGAAAAACATCATGGGGTGGTGTGAATCGGAGGGCCTGAATTAGGATAGGCAGTGAGTGGCAATGTAGGATGGAGAAAACACCAAGGGGTGATCAGCATGGGGAGGTCAGGAAACATGCGGTGGCAAGGTAGGGTAGGTTTCTGAAAAACATCGCGGAGTGTGTCGCATTGTAAGTGTTTCTAACAGGCCATTCACTAATAGGAGTAAGAAAAATATCATGGGGTGGTGTGAATCAGAGGGCCTGAATTAGCATAGGCAGTGAGTGGCAATGGAGGATGGAGAAAAGCGCCATGGTCTGGTCAGCATGGGGAGGTCAGGAAACATGCGGTGGCAATTTAGGATATTTTACTACTAAACATCGCGGGGTGGTACGCATTGTAAGGGTTTCTAACAGGTCATTCAATCATAGGAGTGAGAAAAACATTACGGGGCGGTGTGAATTGGAGGGCCTGAAGTCGGATAGGCAGTGAGTGGCAATGTAGGATGGAGAAAAGCACCACGGGGTGGTCAGCATGTGGAGGTCAGGAAACATACGGTGGTAATGTAGGATAGGTTTCTGGAAAACATGGCGGTGTGTTGCGCATTGTAACAGTTTCTACCAGGCCATTCACTAGTAGGAGTGAGAAAATCATCACGGGGTGGGGTGAATCGGAGGGCCTGAATTACTATAGGCAGTAAGTGACAATATAGGTTGGAGAAAAGCACCACGGGGTGGTCTGCATGGGGAGGTCAGGAAACATGCGGTGGCAATGTCGGATAGGTTTCTCAAAAACATCGAGGGTGGTGCTCATTATAAGGGTTTCTAAGAGGCCATCATTAGTAGGAGTGTAAAAACATCACAGGAGGGTGTGAATTGGAGGGCCTGAATTCGGATAGGCAGTGAGTGGCAATGTAGGATGGAGAAAACACCAAGGGGTGGTCAGCATGTGGAGGTCAGGAAACATGCCGTGGAATGTAGGATAGGTTTCTGAAAAACATCGAGGGGTGATGTGCATTGTAAGGGTTTCTAACAAGCCATTCACTAGTAGGAGTTAGAAAAACATCAGGGGTGGTGTAATGGGAGGGCATGAATTACGATAGGCGGTGAGTGGCAATCTAGGATGGAGAAAAGCAGCACGGGTGTGTCAGCATGGGGAAGGCAGGAAACATGCGGTGTCAATGTAGGATAGGTTTCTAAAAAATATCGAGGGGTGGTTTGCATTGTAAGGGTTTCTAACAAGCCATTCACTAGTAGGAGCGAGAAAAACATCACGGGGTGGTGTGAATCGGAGGGCCTGAATTACGATACGCAGTGAGTGGCAACGTAGGATGGAGAAAAGCACCACGGGGTGCTCAGCATGGGGAGGTCAGGAAACATGCGGTGGCAATGTAGGATAGGTTTCTGAAAAACATCACAGGGTGGTTCGCATTGTAAGGGTTTCTAACAGTCCATTCACTAGTAGGAGTGAGAAATTCATCACGGGGTGGTGTGAATCGGAGGGCCTGAATTAGGATAGGCAGTGAGTGGCAATGTAGGATGGAGAAAATCACCACGGGTTGGTGAGCATGGGGAGGTCAGGAAACATGGGCCTGCCATGAAGGATTGGTTTCTGAAAAACATCGTGGGGTGGTGCGCATTGTAAGGTTTTCTAACAGGGCATTCACTAGTAGGCGTGAGAAAAACATTATGGGTTTTGTGAATCGGAGGGCCTGAAGTACGATAGGCTGTCAGTGGCACTGTAGGAATGAGAAAAGCACCAAGGTCTGGTCAGCATGGGGAGGTCAGGAAACATGCGGTGGCAATGCAGGACAGGGTTCTGAAAAACATCGCGTGGTAGTGCACATTGTAAGGGTTTCTAACACGCCATTCACCAGTAGGAGTGAGAAAAACATCACGGGGTGGTGTGAATCGTAGGGCCTAATTAGGAAAGGCAGTGAGTGGCAATGTAGAATGGAGAAAACCACCACAGGGTATTCAGCATGGGGAGGTCAGGAAACATGCCGTGGCAATGTAGGATAGGTTTGTGAAAATCAACGCGGGGTGGTGCTCATTGTAAGGGTTTCTAACAGTCCATTCACTAGTATGAGTGAAATTAATCACAGGGGGGTGTCAATCCGATGGCCTGAATTCTGATACCAGTGAGTGGCAATGTAGGATGGGAAAACACCAATGGATGTTCAGCATGGGGAGATAAGGAAACATGTGTTGGCAATGTAGGATAGGTTTCTGAAAAACATTGTGGGGTGGTGTGCATTGTAAGGGTTTCAAACAGGCCATTCACTAGTAGGAGTGAGGAAAACATCACAGGGAGCTGTGCATCGGAGGGCATAAATTAGGATAGGCAGTGAGTGGCAATGTAGGATGGAGAAAACATTAAGGGGTGTACAGCATGATGAGGTCAGGAAACATGCGGTCGCCATGTAGGGTAGGTTTCTGAAAAACATCGCGGGGTGTTCCGCAATGTAAGGTTTTCTAATAGGCCATTCACTAATAGGAGTGAGAAATACATCACGGGGTGGTGTGAATCGGAGGGCCTGAATTACGACAGGCAGTGAGTGGCAATGTAGGATGGAGAAAAGCACCACGGGGTTGTCAGCATTGGGAGGTCAGGAAACATGCAGTGGCAATGTAGGATAGGTTTCTGAAAAACATCGCGGGGTTTTGCGCATTGTAAGGTTTGCTAACAGGCCATTCACTAGTAGGAGTGAGAAAAACATCACGGGGTGGTGTGATTCGGAGGGCCTGAATTACCATAGGCAGTGAGTGACAACGTAGGATGGAGAAAAGCACCATTGGGTGGTCAGCATGTGGAGGTCAGGAAACAAGGGGTGGCAATATAGGATAGGTTTCTGAAAAACAACACGGGGTTGTTCGCATTGTAAGGGTTTCTAACAGGCCATTCACTAGTAGGAGTGTGAAAAACATTACAGGAGGGTGTGAATTGGAGGACCTGAATTCGGATAGGCAGTGAGTGGCAAAGTAGGATTGAGAAAAGCACCACGGGGTGGTCAGCATTGGGAGGTCAGCAAACATGCAGTGGCAATGTAGGATAGGTTTCTGAAAAACATCGCCGGGTGTTGCGCATTGTAAGGTTTGCTAACAGGCCATTCACTAGTAGGAGTGAGAAAAACATCACGGAGTTGTGTGAATTGGAAGGCCTGAATTAGGATAGGCAGTGAGTGGCAATATAGGATGGAGAAAAGCACCATGGGGTTTTCAGCATGTGGAGGTCAGGAATCATGCGTTGGCAATGTAGGATAGGTTTCTGAAAAACATCGCGGGGTGGTGAGCCTTGTAAGGGTTTGTAACAGTCCATTCACTAGTAGGAGTGAGAAAATCATCACGCGGTGGTTTGAATTGGAGCGCCTGAATTAGAATAGGCAGTGAGGGCAATGTAGGATGGAGAAAAGCACCACGGGGTGGTCAGCATGGGGAGGTCAGGAAACATGCGGTGGCAATGTAGGATAGTTTTCTGAAAAACTTCGCTGTGTGGTGCGCATTTTAAGGGTTTCTAACAGGCCATTCACAAGTAGGAGTGAAGAAAACATCAGGACATGGTGTGAATTGGAGGGCCTGAATTAGCATAGGCAGTGATTGGCAATGTATAATGGGGAAAAGAACCACAGGGTGGGCAGAATGGGGAGGTCAGGAAACGAGCGGTGGCAATGTAGGATAGGTTTCTGAAAAACATCGTGGGGTGGTGCTCACTGTAAGGGTTTCTAACAGGCCATTCACTAGTAGGAGTGAGAAAAACATCACGGAGTGGGGTGAAGCGGAGGGCCTAAATTACGTTAGGCAGTGAGTGACAACGTAGGATGGAGAAAACCACGATGGGGAGGTCAGCCTGGGGAGGTCAGGAAACATGCGGTGGCAATGTAGGATAGGTTTCTGAAAAACATTGTAGGGTGGTGTGCATTGTAATGGTTTTTAACAGGCCATTCACTAGTAGGAGTGAGAAAAACATCATGGGGTGGTGTGAATCGGAGGGCCTGAATTAGGATAGGCAGTGAGTGGCAATGTAGGATGGAGAAAACACCAAGGGGTGATCAGCATGGGGAGGTCAGGAAACATGCGGTGGCAAGGTAGGGTAGGTTTCTGAAAAACATCGCGGAGTGTGTCGCATTGTAAGTGTTTCTAACAGGCCATTCACTAATAGGAGTAAGAAAAACATCATGGGGTGGTGTGAATCAGAGGGCCTGAATTAGCATAGGCAGTGAGTGGCAATGGAGGATGGAGAAAAGCGCCATGGTCTGGTCAGCATGGGGAGGTCAGGAAACATGCGGTGGCAATTTAGGATATTTTACTACTAAACATCGCGGGGTGGTACGCATTGTAAGGGTTTCTAACAGGTCATTCAATCATAGGAGTGAGAAAAACATTACGGGGCGGTGTGAATTGGAGGGCCTGAAGTCGGATAGGCAGTGAGTGGCAATGTAGGATGGAGAAAAGCACCACGGGGTGGTCAGCATGGGGAGGTCAGGAAACATACGGTGGTAATGTAGGATAGGTTTCTGGAAAACATGGCGGTGTGTTGCGCATTGTAACAGTTTCTACCAGGCCATTCACTAGTAGGAGTGAGAAAATCATCACGGGGTGGGGTGAATCGGAGGGCCTGAATTACTATAGGCAGTAAGTGACAATATAGGTTGGAGAAAAGCACCACGGGGTGGTCTGCATGGGGAGGTCAGGAAACATGCGGTGGCAATGTCGGATAGGTTTCTCAAAATCATCGAGGGTGGTGCTCATTATAAGGGTTTCTAAGAGGCCATCATTAGTAGGAGTGTAAAAACATCACAGGAGGGTGTGAATTGGAGGGCCTGAATTCGGATAGGCAGTGAGTGGCAATGTAGGATGGAGAAAACACCAAGGGGTGGTCAGCATGTGGAGGTCAGGAAACATGCCGTGGAATGTAGGATAGGTTTCTGAAAAACATCGAGGGGTGATGTGCATTGTAAGGGTTTCTAACAAGCCATTCACTAGTAGGAGTTAGAAAAACATCAGGGGTGGTGTGAATGGGAGGGCATGAATTACGATAGGCGGTGAGTGGCAATCTAGGATGGAGAAAAGCAGCACGGGTGTGTCAGCATGGGGAAGGCAGGAAACATGCGGTGTCAATGTAGGATAGGTTTCTAAAAAATATCGAGGGGTGGTTTGCATTGTAAGGGTTTCTAACAAGCCATTCACTAGTAGGAGCGAGAAAAACATCACGGGGTGGTGTGAATCGGAGGGCCTGAATTACGATACGCAGTGAGTGGCAACATAGGATGGAGAAAAGCACCACGGGGTGCTCAGCATGGGGAGGTCAGGAAACATGCGGTGGCAATGTAGGATAGGTTTCTGAAAAACATCACAGGGTGGTTCGCATTGTAAGGGTTTCTAACAGTCCATTCACTAGTAGGAGTGAGAAATTCATCACGGGGTGGTGTGAATCGGAGGGCCTGAATTAGGATAGGCAGTGAGTGGCAATGTAGGATGGAGAAAATCACCACGGGTTGGTGAGCATGGGGAGGTCAGGAAACATGGGCCTGCCATGAAGGATTGGTTTCTGAAAAACATCGTGGGGTGGTGCGCATTGTAAGGTTTTCTAACAGGGCATTCACTAGTAGGCGTGAGAAAAACATTATGGGTTTTGTGAATCGGAGGGCCTGAAGTACGATAGGCTGTCAGTGGCACTGTAGGAATGAGAAAAGCACCAAGGTCTGGTCAGCATGTGGAGGTCAGGAAACATGCGGTGGCAATGCAGGACAGGGTTCTGAAAAACATCGCGTGGTAGTGCACATTGTAAGGGTTTCTAACACGCCATTCACCAGTAGGAGTGAGAAAAACATCACGGGGTGGTGTGAATCGTAGGGCCTAATTAGGAAAGGCAGTGAGTGGCAATGTAGAATGGAGAAAACCACCACAGGGTATTCAGCATGGGGAGGTCAGGAAACATGCCGTGGCAATGTAGGATAGGTTTGTGAAAATCAACGCGGGGTGGTGCTCATTGTAAGGGTTTCTAACAGTCCATTCACTAGTATGAGTGAAATTAACATCACAGGGGGGTGTCAATCCGATGGCCTGAATTCTGATACCAGTGAGTGGCAATGTAGGATGGGAAAACACCAATGGATGTTCAGCATGGGGAGATAAGGAAACATGTGTTGGCAATGTAGGATAGGTTTCTGAAAAACATTGTGGGGTGGTGTGCATTGTAAGGGTTTCAAACAGGCCATTCACTAGTAGGAGTGAGGAAAACATCACAGGGAGCTGTGCATCGGAGGGCATAAATTAGGATAGGCAGTGAGTGGCAATGTAGGATGGAGAAAACATTAAGGGGTGTACAGCATGATGAGGTCAGGAAACATGCGGTCGCCATGTAGGGTAGGTTTCTGAAAAACATCGCGGGGTGTTCCGCAATGTAAGGTTTTCTAATAGGCCATTCACTAATAGGAGTGAGAAATACATCACGGGGTGGTGTGAATCGGAGGGCCTGAATTACGACAGGCAGTGAGTGGCAATGTAGGATGGAGAAAAGCACCACGGGGTATTCAGCATGTGGAAGTCAGGAAACATGCGGTGGCAATGTAGGATAGGTTTCTGAAAAACATCGCCGTGTGGTGCGCATTGTAAGGGTTTCTAACAGGCCATTCACTAGTAGGAGTGAGAAAAACATCACTGGGTGGTGTGAATTGGAGGACCTGAATTCGGATAGGCAGTGAGTGGCAATGTAGGATGGAGAAAAGCACCACGGGGTTGTCAGCATTGGGAGGTCAGGAAACATGCAGTGGCAATGTAGGATAGGTTTCTGAAAAACATCACGGGGTTTTGCGCATTGTAAGGTTTGCTAACAGGCCATTCACTAGTAGGAGTGAGAAAAACATCACGGGGTGGTGTGATTCGGAGGGCCTGAATTACCATAGGCAGTGAGTGACAACGTAGGATGGAGAAAAGCACCATTGGGTGGTCAGCATGTGGAGGTCAGGAAACAAGGGGTGGCAATATAGGATAGGTTTCTGAAAAACAACACGGGGTTGTTCGCATTGTAAGGGTTTCTAACAGGCCATTCACTAGTAGGAGTGTGAAAAACATTACAGGAGGGTGTGAATTGGAGGACCTGAATTCGGATAGGCAGTGAGTGGCAAAGTAGGATTGAGAAAAGCACCACGGGGTGGTCAGCATTGGGAGGTCAGCAAACATGCAGTGGCAATGTAGGATAGGTTTCTGAAAAACATCGCCGGGTGTTGCGCATTGTAAGGTTTGCTAACAGGCCATTCACTAGTAGGAGTGAGAAAAACATCACGGAGTTGTGTGAATTGGAAGGCCTGAATTAGGATAGGCAGTGAGTGGCAATATAGGATGGAGAAAAGCACCATGGGGTTTTCAGCATGTGGAGGTCAGGAATCATGCGTTGGCAATGTAGGATAGGTTTCTGAAAAACATCGCGGGGTGGTGAGCCTTGTAAGGGTTTGTAACAGTCCATTCACTAGTAGGAGTGAGAAAATCATCACGCGGTGGTTTGAATTGGAGCGCCTGAATTAGAATAGGCAGTGAGGGCAATGTAGGATGGAGAAAAGCACCACGGGGTGGTCAGCATGGGGAGGTCAGGAAACATGCGGTGGCAATGTAGGATAGTTTTCTGAAAAACTTCGCTGTGTGGTGCGCATTTTAAGGGTTTCTAACAGGCCATTCACAAGTAGGAGTGAAGAAAACATCAGGACATGGTGTGAATTGGAGGGCCTGAATTAGCATAGGCAGTGATTGGCAATGTATAATGGGGAAAAGAACCACAGGGTGGGCAGAATGGGGAGGTCAGGAAACGAGCGGTGGCAATGTAGGATAGGTTTCTGAAAAACATCGTGGGGTGGTGCTCACTGTAAGGGTTTCTAACAGGCCATTCACTAGTAGGAGTGAGAAAAACATCACGGAGTGGGGTGAAGCGGAGGGCCTAAATTACGTTAGGCAGTGAGTGACAACGTAGGATGGAGAAAACCACGATGGGGAGGTCAGCCTGGGGAGGTCAGGAAACATGCGGTGGCAATGTAGGATAGGTTTCTGAAAAACATTGTAGGGTGGTGTGCATTGTAATGGTTTTTAACAGGCCATTCACTAGTAGGAGTGAGAAAAACATCATGGGGTGGTGTGAATCGGAGGGCCTGAATTAGGATAGGCAGTGAGTGGCAATGTAGGATGGAGAAAACACCAAGGGGTGATCAGCATGGGGAGGTCAGGAAACATGCGGTGGCAAGGTAGGGTAGGTTTCTGAAAAACATCGCGGAGTGTGTCGCATTGTAAGTGTTTCTAACAGGCCATTCACTAATAGGAGTAAGAAAAACATCATGGGGTGGTGTGAATCAGAGGGCCTGAATTAGCATAGGCAGTGAGTGGCAATGGAGGATGGAGAAAAGCGCCATGGTCTGGTCAGCATGGGGAGGTCAGGAAACATGCGGTGGCAATTTAGGATATTTTACTACTAAACATCGCGGGGTGGTACGCATTGTAAGGGTTTCTAACAGGTCATTCAATCATAGGAGTGAGAAAAACATTACGGGGCGGTGTGAATTGGAGGGCCTGAAGTCGGATAGGCAGTGAGTGGCAATGTAGGATGGAGAAAAGCACCACGGGGTGGTCAGCATGGGGAGGTCAGGAAACATACGGTGGTAATGTAGGATAGGTTTCTGGAAAACATGGCGGTGTGTTGCGCATTGTAACAGTTTCTACCAGGCCATTCACTAGTAGGAGTGAGAAAATCATCACGGGGTGGGGTGAATCGGAGGGCCTGAATTACTATAGGCAGTAAGTGACAATATAGGTTGGAGAAAAGCACCACGGGGTGGTCTGCATGTGGAGGTCAGGAAACATGCGGTGGCAATGTCGGATAGGTTTCTCAAAAACATCGAGGGTGGTGCTCATTATAAGGGTTTCTAAGAGGCCATCATTAGTAGGAGTGTAAAAACATCACAGGAGGGTGTGAATTGGAGGGCCTGAATTCGGATAGGCAGTGAGTGGCAATGTAGGATGGAGAAAACACCAAGGGGTGGTCAGCATGTGGAGGTCAGGAAACATGCCGTGGAATGTAGGATAGGTTTCTGAAAAACATCGAGGGGTGATGTGCATTGTAAGGGTTTCTAACAAGCCATTCACTAGTAGGAGTTAGAAAAACATCAGGGGTGGTGTGAATGGGAGGGCATGAATTACGATAGGCGGTGAGTGGCAATCTAGGATGGAGAAAAGCAGCACGGGTGTGTCAGCATGGGGAAGGCAGGAAACATGCGGTGTCAATGTAGGATAGGTTTCTAAAAAATATCGAGGGGTGGTTTGCATTGTAAGGGTTTCTAACAAGCCATTCACTAGTAGGAGCGAGAAAAACATCACGGGGTGGTGTGAATCGGAGGGCCTGAATTACGATAGGCAGTGAGTGGCAACGTAGGATGGAGAAAAGCACCACGGGGTGCTCAGCATGGGGAGGTCAGGAAACATGCGGTGGCAATGTAGGATAGGTTTCTGAAAAACATCACAGGGTGGTTCGCATTGTAAGGGTTTCTAACAGTCCATTCACTAGTAGGAGTGAGAAATTCATCACGGGGTGGTGTGAATCGGAGGGCCTGAATTAGGATAGGCAGTGAGTGGCAATGTAGGATGGAGAAAATCACCACGGGTTGGTGAGCATGGGGAGGTCAGGAAACATGGGCCTGCCATGAAGGATTGGTTTCTGAAAAACATCGTGGGGTGGTGCGCATTGTAAGGTTTTCTAACAGGGCATTCACTAGTAGGCGTGAGAAAAACATTATGGGTTTTGTGAATCGGAGGGCCTGAAGTACGATAGGCTGTCAGTGGCACTGTAGGAATGAGAAAAGCACCAAGGTCTGGTCAGCATGGGGAGGTCAGGAAACATGCGGTGGCAATGCAGGACAGGGTTCTGAAAAACATCGCGTGGTAGTGCACATTGTAAGGGTTTCTAACACGCCATTCACCAGTAGGAGTGAGAAAAACATCACGGGGTGGTGTGAATCGTAGGGCCTAATTAGGAAAGGCAGTGAGTGGCAATGTAGAATGGAGAAAACCACCACAGGGTATTCAGCATGGGGAGGTCAGGAAACATGCCGTGGCAATGTAGGATAGGTTTGTGAAAATCAACGCGGGGTGGTGCTCATTGTAAGGGTTTCTAACAGTCCATTCACTAGTATGAGTGAAATTAATCACAGGGGGGTGTCAATCCGATGGCCTGAATTCTGATACCAGTGAGTGGCAATGTAGGATGGGAAAACACCAATGGATGTTCAGCATGGGGAGATAAGGAAACATGTGTTGGCAATGTAGGATAGGTTTCTGAAAAACATTGTGGGGTGGTGTGCATTGTAAGGGTTTCAAACAGGCCATTCACTAGTAGGAGTGAGGAAAACATCACAGGGAGCTGTGCATCGGAGGGCATAAATTAGGATAGGCAGTGAGTGGCAATGTAGGATGGAGAAAACATTAAGGGGTGTACAGCATGATGAGGTCAGGAAACATGCGGTCGCCATGTAGGGTAGGTTTCTGAAAAACATCGCGTGGTGTTCCGCAATGTAAGGTTTTCTAATAGGCCATTCACTAATAGGAGTGAGAAATACATCACGGGGTGGTGTGAATCGGAGGGCCTGAATTACGACAGGCAGTGAGTGGCAATGTAGGATGGAGAAAAGCACCACGGGGTATTCAGCATGTGGAGGTCAGGAATCATGCGTTGGCAATGTAGGATAGGTTTCTGAAAAACATCGCGGGGTGGTGAGCCTTGTAAGGGTTTGTAACAGTCCATTCACTAGTAGGAGTGAGAAAATCATCACGCGGTGGTTTGAATTGGAGCGCCTGAATTAGAATAGGCAGTGAGGGCAATGTAGGATGGAGAAAAGCACCACGGGGTGGTCAGCATGGGGAGGTCAGGAAACATGCGGTGGCAATGTAGGATAGTTTTCTGAAAAACTTCGCTGTGTGGTGCGCATTTTAAGGGTTTCTAACAGGCCATTCACAAGTAGGAGTGAAGAAAACATCAGGACATGGTGTGAATTGGAGGGCCTGAATTAGCATAGGCAGTGATTGGCAATGTATAATGGGGAAAAGAACCACAGGGTGGGCAGAATGGGGAGGTCAGGAAACGAGCGGTGGCAATGTAGGATAGGTTTCTGAAAAACATCGTGGGGTGGTGCTCACTGTAAGGGTTTCTAACAGGCCATTCACTAGTAGGAGTGAGAAAAACATCACGGAGTGGGGTGAAGCGGAGGGCCTAAATTACGTTAGGCAGTGAGTGACAACGTAGGATGGAGAAAACCACGATGGGGAGGTCAGCCTGGGGAGGTCAGGAAACATGCGGTGGCAATGTAGGATAGGTTTCTGAAAAACATTGTAGGGTGGTGTGCATTGTAATGGTTTTTAACAGGCCATTCACTAGTAGGAGTGAGAAAAACATCATGGGGTGGTGTGAATCGGAGGGCCTGAATTAGGATAGGCAGTGAGTGGCAATGTAGGATGGAGAAAACACCAAGGGGTGATCAGCATGGGGAGGTCAGGAAACATGCGGTGGCAAGGTAGGGTAGGTTTCTGAAAAACATCGCGGAGTGTGTCGCATTGTAAGTGTTTCTAACAGGCCATTCACTAATAGGAGTAAGAAAAACATCATGGGGTGGTGTGAATCAGAGGGCCTGAATTAGCATAGGCAGTGAGTGGCAATGGAGGATGGAGAAAAGCGCCATGGTCTGGTCAGCATGGGGAGGTCAGGAAACATGCGGTGGCAATTTAGGATATTTTACTACTAAACATCGCGGGGTGGTACGCATTGTAAGGGTTTCTAACAGGTCATTCAATCATAGGAGTGAGAAAAACATTACGGGGCGGTGTGAATTGGAGGGCCTGAAGTCGGATAGGCAGTGAGTGGCAATGTAGGATGGAGAAAAGCACCACGGGGTGGTCAGCATGGGGAGGTCAGGAAACATACGGTGGTAATGTAGGATAGGTTTCTGGAAAACATGGCGGTGTGTTGCGCATTGTAACAGTTTCTACCAGGCCATTCACTAGTAGGAGTGAGAAAATCATCACGGGGTGGGGTGAATCGGAGGGCCTGAATTACTATAGGCAGTAAGTGACAATATAGGTTGGAGAAAAGCACCACGGGGTGGTCTGCATGTGGAGGTCAGGAAACATGCGGTGGCAATGTCGGATAGGTTTCTCAAAAACATCGAGGGTGGTGCTCATTATAAGGGTTTCTAAGAGGCCATCATTAGTAGGAGTGTAAAAACATCACAGGAGGGTGTGAATTGGAGGGCCTGAATTCGGATAGGCAGTGAGTGGCAATGTAGGATGGAGAAAACACCAAGGGGTGGTCAGCATGTGGAGGTCAGGAAACATGCCGTGGAATGTAGGATAGGTTTCTGAAAAACATCGAGGGGTGATGTGCATTGTAAGGGTTTCTAACAAGCCATTCACTAGTAGGAGTTAGAAAAACATCAGGGGTGGTGTGAATGGGAGGGCATGAATTACGATAGGCGGTGAGTGGCAATCTAGGATGGAGAAAAGCAGCACGGGTGTGTCAGCATGGGGAAGGCAGGAAACATGCGGTGTCAATGTAGGATAGGTTTCTAAAAAATATCGAGGGGTGGTTTGCATTGTAAGGGTTTCTAACAAGCCATTCACTAGTAGGAGCGAGAAAAACATCACGGGGTGGTGTGAATCGGAGGGCCTGAATTACGATAGGCAGTGAGTGGCAACGTAGGATGGAGAAAAGCACCACGGGGTGCTCAGCATGGGGAGGTCAGGAAACATGCGGTGGCAATGTAGGATAGGTTTCTGAAAAACATCACAGGGTGGTTCGCATTGTAAGGGTTTCTAACAGTCCATTCACTAGTAGGAGTGAGAAATTCATCACGGGGTGGTGTGAATCGGAGGGCCTGAATTAGGATAGGCAGTGAGTGGCAATGTAGGATGGAGAAAATCACCACGGGTTGGTGAGCATGGGGAGGTCAGGAAACATGGGCCTGCCATGAAGGATTGGTTTCTGAAAAACATCGTGGGGTGGTGCGCATTGTAAGGTTTTCTAACAGGGCATTCACTAGTAGGCGTGAGAAAAACATTATGGGTTTTGTGAATCGGAGGGCCTGAAGTACGATAGGCTGTCAGTGGCACTGTAGGAATGAGAAAAGCACCAAGGTCTGGTCAGCATGGGGAGGTCAGGAAACATGCGGTGGCAATGCAGGACAGGGTTCTGAAAAACATCGCGTGGTAGTGCACATTGTAAGGGTTTCTAACACGCCATTCACCAGTAGGAGTGAGAAAAACATCACGGGGTGGTGTGAATCGTAGGGCCTAATTAGGAAAGGCAGTGAGTGGCAATGTAGAATGGAGAAAACCACCACAGGGTATTCAGCATGGGGAGGTCAGGAAACATGCCGTGGCAATGTAGGATAGGTTTGTGAAAATCAACGCGGGGTGGTGCTCATTGTAAGGGTTTCTAACAGTCCATTCACTAGTATGAGTGAAATTAACATCACAGGGGGGTGTCAATCCGATGGCCTGAATTCTGATACCAGTGAGTGGCAATGTAGGATGGGAAAACACCAATGGATGTTCAGCATGGGGAGATAAGGAAACATGTGTTGGCAATGTAGGATAGGTTTCTGAAAAACATTGTGGGGTGGTGTGCATTGTAAGGGTTTCAAACAGGCCATTCACTAGTAGGAGTGAGGAAAACATCACAGGGAGCTGTGCATCGGAGGGCATAAATTAGGATAGGCAGTGAGTGGCAATGTAGGATGGAGAAAACATTAAGGGGTGTACAGCATGATGAGGTCAGGAAACATGCGGTCGCCATGTAGGGTAGGTTTCTGAAAAACATCGCGGGGTGTTCCGCAATGTAAGGTTTTCTAATAGGCCATTCACTAATAGGAGTGAGAAATACATCACGGGGTGGTGTGAATCGGAGGGCCTGAATTACGACAGGCAGTGAGTGGCAATGTAGGATGGAGAAAAGCACCACGGGGTATTCAGCATGTGGAAGTCAGGAAACATGCGGTGGCAATGTAGGATAGGTTTCTGAAAAACATCGCCGTGTGGTGCGCATTGTAAGGGTTTCTAACAGGCCATTCACTAGTAGGAGTGAGAAAAACATCACTGGGTGGTGTGAATTGGAGGACCTGAATTCGGATAGGCAGTGAGTGGCAATGTAGGATGGAGAAAAGCACCACGGGGTTGTCAGCATTGGGAGGTCAGGAAACATGCAGTGGCAATGTAGGATAGGTTTCTGAAAAACATCGCGGGGTTTTGCGCATTGTAAGGTTTGCTAACAGGCCATTCACTAGTAGGAGTGAGAAAAACATCACGGGGTGGTGTGATTCGGAGGGCCTGAATTACCATAGGCAGTGAGTGACAACGTAGGATGGAGAAAAGCACCATTGGGTGGTCAGCATGTGGAGGTCAGGAAACAAGGGGTGGCAATATAGGATAGGTTTCTGAAAAACAACACGGGGTTGTTCGCATTGTAAGGGTTTCTAACAGGCCATTCACTAGTAGGAGTGTGAAAAACATTACAGGAGGGTGTGAATTGGAGGACCTGAATTCGGATAGGCAGTGAGTGGCAAAGTAGGATTGAGAAAAGCACCACGGGGTGGTCAGCATTGGGAGGTCAGCAAACATGCAGTGGCAATGTAGGATAGGTTTCTGAAAAACATCGCCGGGTGTTGCGCATTGTAAGGTTTGCTAACAGGCCATTCACTAGTAGGAGTGAGAAAAACATCACGGAGTTGTGTGAATTGGAAGGCCTGAATTAGGATAGGCAGTGAGTGGCAATATAGGATGGAGAAAAGCACCATGGTGTTTTCAGCATGTGGAGGTCAGGAATCATGCGTTGGCAATGTAGGATAGGTTTCTGAAAAACATCGCGGGGTGGTGAGCCTTGTAAGGGTTTGTAACAGTCCATTCACTAGTAGGAGTGAGAAAATCATCACGCGGTGGTTTGAATGGGAGCGCCTGAATTAGAATAGGCAGTGAGGGCAATGTAGGATGGAGAAAAGCACCACGGGGTGGTCAGCATGGGGAGGTCAGGAAACATGCGGTGGCAATGTAGGATAGTTTTCTGAAAAACTTCGCTGTGTGGTGCGCATTTTAAGGGTTTCTAACAGGCCATTCACAAGTAGGAGTGAAGAAAACATCAGGACATGGTGTGAATTGGAGGGCCTGAATTAGCATAGGCAGTGATTGGCAATGTATAATGGGGAAAAGAACCACAGGGTGGGCAGAATGGGGAGGTCAGGAAACGAGCGGTGGCAATGTAGGATAGGTTTCTGAAAAACATCGTGGGGTGGTGCTCACTGTAAGGGTTTCTAACAGGCCATTCACTAGTAGGAGTGAGAAAAACATCACGGAGTGGGGTGAAGCGGAGGGCCTAAATTACGTTAGGCAGTGAGTGACAACGTAGGATGGAGAAAACCACGATGGGGAGGTCAGCCTGGGGAGGTCAGGAAACATGCGGTGGCAATGTAGGATAGGTTTCTGAAAAACATTGTAGGGTGGTGTGCATTGTAATGGTTTTTAACAGGCCATTCACTAGTAGGAGTGAGAAAAACATCATGGGGTGGTGTGAATCGGAGGGCCTGAATTAGGATAGGCAGTGAGTGGCAATGTAGGATGGAGAAAACACCAAGGGGTGATCAGCATGGGGAGGTCAGGAAACATGCGGTGGCAAGGTAGGGTAGGTTTCTGAAAAACATCGCGGAGTGTGTCGCATTGTAAGTGTTTCTAACAGGCCATTCACTAATAGGAGTAAGAAAAACATCATGGGGTGGTGTGAATCAGAGGGCCTGAATTAGCATAGGCAGTGAGTGGCAATGGAGGATGGAGAAAAGCGCCATGGTCTGGTCAGCATGGGGAGGTCAGGAAACATGCGGTGGCAATTTAGGATATTTTACTACTAAACATCGCGGGGTGGTACGCATTGTAAGGGTTTCTAACAGGTCATTCAATCATAGGAGTGAGAAAAACATTACGGGGCGGTGTGAATTGGAGGGCCTGAAGTCGGATAGGCAGTGAGTGGCAATGTAGGATGGAGAAAAGCACCACGGGGTGGTCAGCATGGGGATGTCAGGAAACATACGGTGGTAATGTAGGATAGGTTTCTGGAAAACATGGCGGTGTGTTGCGCATTGTAACAGTTTCTACCAGGCCATTCACTAGTAGGAGTGAGAAAATCATCACGGGGTGGGGTGAATCGGAGGGCCTGAATTACTATAGGCAGTAAGTGACAATATAGGTTGGAGAAAAGCACCACGGGGTGGTCTGCATGGGGAGGTCAGGAAACATGCGGTGGCAATGTCGGATAGGTTTCTCAAAAACATCGAGGGTGGTGCTCATTATAAGGGTTTCTAAGAGGCCATCATTAGTAGGAGTGTAAAAACATCACAGGAGGGTGTGAATTGGAGGGCCTGAATTCGGATAGGCAGTGAGTGGCAATGTAGGATGGAGAAAACACCAAGGGGTGGTCAGCATGTGGAGGTCAGGAAACATGCCGTGGAATGTAGGATAGGTTTCTGAAAAACATCGAGGGGTGATGTGCATTGTAAGGGTTTCTAACAAGCCATTCACTAGTAGGAGTTAGAAAAACATCAGGGGTGGTGTGAATGGGAGGGCATGAATTACGATAGGCGGTGAGTGGCAATCTAGGATGGAGAAAAGCAGCACGGGTGTGTCAGCATGGGGAAGGCAGGAAACATGCGGTGTCAATGTAGGATAGGTTTCTAAAAAATATCGAGGGGTGGTTTGCATTGTAAGGGTTTCTAACAAGCCATTCACTAGTAGGAGCGAGAAAAACATCACGGGGTGGTGTGAATCGGAGGGCCTGAATTACAATACGCAGTGAGTGGCAACGTAGGATGGAGAAAAGCACCACGGGGTGCTCAGCATGGGGAGGTCAGGAAACATGCGGTGGCAATGTAGGATAGGTTTCTGAAAAACATCACAGGGTGGTTCGCATTGTAAGGGTTTCTAACAGTCCATTCACTAGTAGGAGTGAGAAATTCATCACGGGGTGGTGTGAATCGGAGGGCCTGAATTAGGATAGGCAGTGAGTGGCAATGTAGGATGGAGAAAATCACCACGGGTTGGTGAGCATGGGGAGGTCAGGAAACATGGGCCTGCCATGAAGGATTGGTTTCTGAAAAACATCGTGGGGTGGTGCGCATTGTAAGGTTTTCTAACAGGGCATTCACTAGTAGGCGTGAGAAAAACATTATGGGTTTTGTGAATCGGAGGGCCTGAAGTACGATAGGCTGTCAGTGGCACTGTAGGAATGAGAAAAGCACCAAGGTCTGGTCAGCATGGGGAGGTCAGGAAACATGCGGTGGCAATGCAGGACAGGGTTCTGAAAAACATCGCGTGGTAGTGCACATTGTAAGGGTTTCTAACACGCCATTCACCAGTAGGAGTGAGAAAAACATCACGGGGTGGTGTGAATCGTAGGGCCTAATTAGGAAAGGCAGTGAGTGGCAATGTAGAATGGAGAAAACCACCACAGGGTATTCAGCATGGGGAGGTCAGGAAACATGCCGTGGCAATGTAGGATAGGTTTGTGAAAATCAACGCGGGGTGGTGCTCATTGTAAGGGTTTCTAACAGTCCATTCACTAGTATGAGTGAAATTAACATCACAGGGGGGTGTCAATCCGATGGCCTGAATTCTGATACCAGTGAGTGGCAATGTAGGATGGGAAAACACCAATGGATGTTCAGCATGGGGAGAAAAGGAAACATGTGTTGGCAATGTAGGATAGGTTTCTGAAAAACATTGTGGGGTGGTGTGCATTGTAATGGTTTTTAACAGGCCATTCACTAGTAGGAGTGAGAAAAACATCATGGGGTGGTGTGAATCGGAGGGCCTGAATTAGGATAGGCAGTGAGTGGCAATGTAGGATGGAGAAAAGCACCATGGGGTGGTCAGCATGGGGAGGTCAGGAAACATACGGTGGTAATGTAGGATAGGTTTCTGGAAAACATGGCGGTGTGTTGCGCATTGTAACAGTTTCTACCAGGCCATTCACTAGTAGGAGTGAGAAAATCATCACGGGGTGGGGTGAATCGGAGGGCCTGAATTACTATAGGCAGTAAGTGACAATATAGGTTGGAGAAAAGCACCACGGGGTGGTCTGCATGGGGAGGTCAGGAAACATGCGGTGGCAATGTCGGATAGGTTTCTCAAAAACATCGAGGGTGGTGCTCATTATAAGGGTTTCTAAGAGGCCATCATTAGTAGGAGTGTAAAAACATCACAGGAGGGTGTGAATTGGAGGGCCTGAATTCGGATAGGCAGTGAGTGGCAATGTAGGATGGAGAAAACACCAAGGGGTGGTCAGCATGTGGAGGTCAGGAAACATGCCGTGGAATGTAGGATAGGTTTCTGAAAAACATCGAGGGGTGATGTGCATTGTAAGGGTTTCTAACAAGCCATTCACTAGTAGGAGTTAGAAAAACATCAGGGGTGGTGTGAATGGGAGGGCATGAATTACGATAGGCGGTGAGTGGCAATCTAGGATGGAGAAAAGCAGCACGGGTGTGTCAGCATGGGGAAGGCAGGAAACATGCGGTGTCAATGTAGGATAGGTTTCTAAAAAATATCGAGGGGTGGTTTGCATTGTAAGGGTTTCTAACAAGCCATTCACTAGTAGGAGCGAGAAAAACATCACGGGGTGGTGTGAATCGGAGGGCCTGAATTACGATAGGCAGTGAGTGGCAACGTAGGATGGAGAAAAGCACCACGGGGTGCTCAGCATGGGGAGGTCAGGAAACATGCGGTGGCAATGTAGGATAGGTTTCTGAAAAACATCACAGGGTGGTTCGCATTGTAAGGGTTTCTAACAGTCCATTCACTAGTAGGAGTGAGAAATTCATCACGGGGTGGTGTGAATCGGAGGGCCTGAATTAGGATAGGCAGTGAGTGGCAATGTAGGATGGAGAAAATCACCACGGGTTGGTGAGCATGGGGAGGTCAGGAAACATGGGCCTGCCATGAAGGATTGGTTTCTGAAAAACATCGTGGGGTGGTGCGCATTGTAAGGTTTTCTAACAGGGCATTCACTAGTAGGCGTGAGAAAAACATTATGGGTTTTGTGAATCGGAGGGCCTGAAGTACGATAGGCTGTCAGTGGCACTGTAGGAATGAGAAAAGCACCAAGGTCTGGTCAGCATGGGGAGGTCAGGAAACATGCGGTGGCAATGCAGGACAGGGTTCTGAAAAACATCGCGTGGTAGTGCACATTGTAAGGGTTTCTAACACGCCATTCACCAGTAGGAGTGAGAAAAACATCACGGGGTGGTGTGAATCGTAGGGCCTAATTAGGAAAGGCAGTGAGTGGCAATGTAGAATGGAGAAAACCACCACAGGGTATTCAGCATGGGGAGGTCAGGAAACATGCCGTGGCAATGTAGGATAGGTTTGTGAAAATCAACGCGGGGTGGTGCTCATTGTAAGGGTTTCTAACAGTCCATTCACTAGTATGAGTGAAATTAATCACAGGGGGGTGTCAATCCGATGGCCTGAATTCTGATACCAGTGAGTGGCAATGTAGGATGGGAAAACACCAATGGATGTTCAGCATGGGGAGATAAGGAAACATGTGTTGGCAATGTAGGATAGGTTTCTGAAAAACATTGTGGGGTGGTGTGCATTGTAAGGGTTTCAAACAGGCCATTCACTAGTAGGAGTGAGGAAAACATCACAGGGAGCTGTGCATCGGAGGGCATAAATTAGGATAGGCAGTGAGTGGCAATGTAGGATGGAGAAAACATTAAGGGGTGTACAGCATGATGAGGTCAGGAAACATGCGGTCGCCATGTAGGGTAGGTTTCTGAAAAACATCGCGGGGTGTTCCGCAATGTAAGGTTTTCTAATAGGCCATTCACTAATAGGAGTGAGAAATACATCACGGGGTGGTGTGAATCGGAGGGCCTGAATTACGACAGGCAGTGAGTGGCAATGTAGGATGGAGAAAAGCACCACGGGGTATTCAGCATGTGGAGGTCAGGAATCATGCGTTGGCAATGTAGGATAGGTTTCTGAAAAACATCGCGGGGTGGTGAGCCTTGTAAGGGTTTGTAACAGTCCATTCACTAGTAGGAGTGAGAAAATCATCACGCGGTGGTTTGAATTGGAGCGCCTGAATTAGAATAGGCAGTGAGGGCAATGTAGGATGGAGAAAAGCACCACGGGGTGGTCAGCATGGGGAGGTCAGGAAACATGCGGTGGCAATGTAGGATAGTTTTCTGAAAAACTTCGCTGTGTGGTGCGCATTTTAAGGGTTTCTAACAGGCCATTCACAAGTAGGAGTGAAGAAAACATCAGGACATGGTGTGAATTGGAGGGCCTGAATTAGCATAGGCAGTGATTGGCAATGTATAATGGGGAAAAGAACCACAGGGTGGGCAGAATGGGGAGGTCAGGAAACGAGCGGTGGCAATGTAGGATAGGTTTCTGAAAAACATCGTGGGGTGGTGCTCACTGTAAGGGTTTCTAACAGGCCATTCACTAGTAGGAGTGAGAAAAACATCACGGAGTGGGGTGAAGCGGAGGGCCTAAATTACGTTAGGCAGTGAGTGACAACGTAGGATGGAGAAAACCACGATGGGGAGGTCAGCCTGGGGAGGTCAGGAAACATGCGGTGGCAATGTAGGATAGGTTTCTGAAAAACATTGTAGGGTGGTGTGCATTGTAATGGTTTTTAACAGGCCATTCACTAGTAGGAGTGAGAAAAACATCATGGGGTGGTGTGAATCGGAGGGCCTGAATTAGGATAGGCAGTGAGTGGCAATGTAGGATGGAGAAAACACCAAGGGGTGATCAGCATGGGGAGGTCAGGAAACATGCGGTGGCAAGGTAGGGTAGGTTTCTGAAAAACATCGCGGAGTGTGTCGCATTGTAAGTGTTTCTAACAGGCCATTCACTAATAGGAGTAAGAAAAACATCATGGGGTGGTGTGAATCAGAGGGCCTGAATTAGCATAGGCAGTGAGTGGCAATGGAGGATGGAGAAAAGCGCCATGGTCTGGTCAGCATGGGGAGGTCAGGAAACATGCGGTGGCAATTTAGGATATTTTACTACTAAACATCGCGGGGTGGTACGCATTGTAAGGGTTTCTAACAGGTCATTCAATCATAGGAGTGAGAAAAACATTACGGGGCGGTGTGAATTGGAGGGCCTGAAGTCGGATAGGCAGTGAGTGGCAATGTAGGATGGAGAAAAGCACCACGGGGTGGTCAGCATGGGGAGGTCAGGAAACATACGGTGGTAATGTAGGATAGGTTTCTGGAAAACATGGCGGTGTGTTGCGCATTGTAACAGTTTCTACCAGGCCATTCACTAGTAGGAGTGAGAAAATCATCACGGGGTGGGGTGAATCGGAGGGCCTGAATTACTATAGGCAGTAAGTGACAATATAGGTTGGAGAAAAGCACCACGGGGTGGTCTGCATGTGGAGGTCAGGAAACATGCGGTGGCAATGTCGGATAGGTTTCTCAAAAACATCGAGGGTGGTGCTCATTATAAGGGTTTCTAAGAGGCCATCATTAGTAGGAGTGTAAAAACATCACAGGAGGGTGTGAATTGGAGGGCCTGAATTCGGATAGGCAGTGAGTGGCAATGTAGGATGGAGAAAACACCAAGGGGTGGTCAGCATGTGGAGGTCAGGAAACATGCCGTGGAATGTAGGATAGGTTTCTGAAAAACATCGAGGGGTGATGTGCATTGTAAGGGTTTCTAACAAGCCATTCACTAGTAGGAGTTAGAAAAACATCAGGGGTGGTGTGAATGGGAGGGCATGAATTACGATAGGCGGTGAGTGGCAATCTAGGATGGAGAAAAGCAGCACGCGTGTGTCAGCATGGGGAAGGCAGGAAACATGCGGTGTCAATGTAGGATAGGTTTCTAAAAAATATCGAGGGGTGGTTTGCATTGTAAGGGTTTCTAACAAGCCATTCACTAGTAGGAGCGAGAAAAACATCACGGGGTGGTGTGAATCGGAGGGCCTGAATTACGATAGGCAGTGAGTGGCAACGTAGGATGGAGAAAAGCACCACGGGGTGCTCAGCATGGGGAGGTCAGGAAACATGCGGTGGCAATGTAGGATAGGTTTCTGAAAAACATCACAGGGTGGTTCGCATTGTAAGGGTTTCTAACAGTCCATTCACTAGTAGGAGTGAGAAATTCATCACGGGGTGGTGTGAATCGGAGGGCCTGAATTAGGATAGGCAGTGAGTGGCAATGTAGGATGGAGAAAATCACCACGGGTTGGTGAGCATGGGGAGGTCAGGAAACATGGGCCTGCCATGAAGGATTGGTTTCTGAAAAACATCGTGGGGTGGTGCGCATTGTAAGGTTTTCTAACAGGGCATTCACTAGTAGGCGTGAGAAAAATATTATGGGTTTTGTGAATCGGAGGGCCTGAAGTACGATAGGCTGTCAGTGGCACTGTAGGAATGAGAAAAGCACCAAGGTCTGGTCAGCATGGGGAGGTCAGGAAACATGCGGTGGCAATGCAGGACAGGGTTCTGAAAAACATCGCGTGGTAGTGCACATTGTAAGGGTTTCTAACACGCCATTCACCAGTAGGAGTGAGAAAAACATCACGGGGTGGTGTGAATCGTAGGGCCTAATTAGGAAAGGCAGTGAGTGGCAATGTAGAATGGAGAAAACCACCACAGGGTATTCAGCATGGGGAGGTCAGGAAACATGCCGTGGCAATGTAGGATAGGTTTGTGAAAATCAACGCGGGGTGGTGCTCATTGTAAGGGTTTCTAACAGTCCATTCACTAGTATGAGTGAAATTAACATCACAGGGGGGTGTCAATCCGATGGCCTGAATTCTGATACCAGTGAGTGGCAATGTAGGATGGGAAAACACCAATGGATGTTCAGCATGGGGAGATAAGGAAACATGTGTTGGCAATGTAGGATAGGTTTCTGAAAAACATTGTGGGGTGGTGTGCATTGTAAGGGTTTCAAACAGGCCATTCACTAGTAGGAGTGAGGAAAACATCACAGGGAGCTGTGCATCGGAGGGCATAAATTAGGATAGGCAGTGAGTGGCAATGTAGGATGGAGAAAACATTAAGGGGTGTACAGCATGATGAGGTCAGGAAACATGCGGTCGCCATGTAGGGTAGGTTTCTGAAAAACATCGCGGGGTGTTCCGCAATGTAAGGTTTTCTAATAGGCCATTCACTAATAGGAGTGAGAAATACATCACGGGGTGGTGTGAATCGGAGGGCCTGAATTACGACAGGCAGTGAGTGGCAATGTAGGATGGAGAAAAGCACCACGGGGTATTCAGCATGTGGAAGTCAGGAAACATGCGGTGGCAATGTAGGATAGGTTTCTGAAAAACATCGCCGTGTGGTGCGCATTGTAAGGGTTTCTAACAGGCCATTCACTAGTAGGAGTGAGAAAAACATCACTGGGTGGTGTGAATTGGAGGACCTGAATTCGGATAGGCAGTGAGTGGCAATGTAGGATGGAGAAAAGCACCACGGGGTTGTCAGCATTGGGAGGTCAGGAAACATGCAGTGGCAATGTAGGATAGGTTTCTGAAAAACATCGCGGGGTTTTGCGCATTGTAAGGTTTGCTAACAGGCCATTCACTAGTAGGAGTGAGAAAAACATCACGGGGTGGTGTGATTCGGAGGGCCTGAATTACCATAGGCAGTGAGTGACAACGTAGGATGGAGAAAAGCACCATTGGGTGGTCAGCATGTGGAGGTCAGGAAACAAGGGGTGGCAATATAGGATAGGTTTCTGAAAAACAACACGGGGTTGTTCGCATTGTAAGGGTTTCTAACAGGCCATTCACTAGTAGGAGTGTGAAAAACATTACAGGAGGGTGTGAATTGGAGGACCTGAATTCGGATAGGCAGTGAGTGGCAAAGTAGGATTGAGAAAAGCACCACGGGGTGGTCAGCATTGGGAGGTCAGCAAACATGCAGTGGCAATGTAGGATAGGTTTCTGAAAAACATCGCCGGGTGTTGCGCATTGTAAGGTTTGCTAACAGGCCATTCACTAGTAGGAGTGAGAAAAACATCACGGAGTTGTGTGAATTGGAAGGCCTGAATTAGGATAGGCAGTGAGTGGCAATATAGGATGGAGAAAAGCACCATGGTGTTTTCAGCATGTGGAGGTCAGGAATCATGCGTTGGCAATGTAGGATAGGTTTCTGAAAAACATCGCGGGGTGGTGAGCCTTGTAAGGGTTTGTAACAGTCCATTCACTAGTAGGAGTGAGAAAATCATCACGCGGTGGTTTGAATGGGAGCGCCTGAATTAGAATAGGCAGTGAGGGCAATGTAGGATGGAGAAAAGCACCACGGGGTGGTCAGCATGGGGAGGTCAGGAAACATGCGGTGGCAATGTAGGATAGTTTTCTGAAAAACTTCGCTGTGTGGTGCGCATTTTAAGGGTTTCTAACAGGCCATTCACAAGTAGGAGTGAAGAAAACATCAGGACATGGTGTGAATTGGAGGGCCTGAATTAGCATAGGCAGTGATTGGCAATGTATAATGGGGAAAAGAACCACAGGGTGGGCAGAATGGGGAGGTCAGGAAACGAGCGGTGGCAATGTAGGATAGGTTTCTGAAAAACATCGTGGGGTGGTGCTCACTGTAAGGGTTTCTAACAGGCCATTCACTAGTAGGAGTGAGAAAAACATCACGGAGTGGGGTGAAGCGGAGGGCCTAAATTACGTTAGGCAGTGAGTGACAACGTAGGATGGAGAAAACCACGATGGGGAGGTCAGCCTGGGGAGGTCAGGAAACATGCGGTGGCAATGTAGGATAGGTTTCTGAAAAACATTGTAGGGTGGTGTGCATTGTAATGGTTTTTAACAGGCCATTCACTAGTAGGAGTGAGAAAAACATCATGGGGTGGTGTGAATCGGAGGGCCTGAATTAGGATAGGCAGTGAGTGGCAATGTAGGATGGAGAAAACACCAAGGGGTGATCAGCATGGGGAGGTCAGGAAACATGCGGTGGCAAGGTAGGGTAGGTTTCTGAAAAACATCGCGGAGTGTGTCGCATTGTAAGTGTTTCTAACAGGCCATTCACTAATAGGAGTAAGAAAAACATCATGGGGTGGTGTGAATCAGAGGGCCTGAATTAGCATAGGCAGTGAGTGGCAATGGAGGATGGAGAAAAGCGCCATGGTCTGGTCAGCATGGGGAGGTCAGGAAACATGCGGTGGCAATTTAGGATATTTTACTACTAAACATCGCGGGGTGGTACGCATTGTAAGGGTTTCTAACAGGTCATTCAATCATAGGAGTGAGAAAAACATTACGGGGCGGTGTGAATTGGAGGGCCTGAAGTCGGATAGGCAGTGAGTGGCAATGTAGGATGGAGAAAAGCACCACGGGGTGGTCAGCATGGGGATGTCAGGAAACATACGGTGGTAATGTAGGATAGGTTTCTGGAAAACATGGCGGTGTGTTGCGCATTGTAACAGTTTCTACCAGGCCATTCACTAGTAGGAGTGAGAAAATCATCACGGGGTGGGGTGAATCGGAGGGCCTGAATTACTATAGGCAGTAAGTGACAATATAGGTTGGAGAAAAGCACCACGGGGTGGTCTGCATGGGGAGGTCAGGAAACATGCGGTGGCAATGTCGGATAGGTTTCTCAAAAACATCGAGGGTGGTGCTCATTATAAGGGTTTCTAAGAGGCCATCATTAGTAGGAGTGTAAAAACATCACAGGAGGGTGTGAATTGGAGGGCCTGAATTCGGATAGGCAGTGAGTGGCAATGTAGGATGGAGAAAACACCAAGGGGTGGTCAGCATGTGGAGGTCAGGAAACATGCCGTGGAATGTAGGATAGGTTTCTGAAAAACATCGAGGGGTGATGTGCATTGTAAGGGTTTCTAACAAGCCATTCACTAGTAGGAGTTAGAAAAACATCAGGGGTGGTGTGAATGGGAGGGCATGAATTACGATAGGCGGTGAGTGGCAATCTAGGATGGAGAAAAGCAGCACGGGTGTGTCAGCATGGGGAAGGCAGGAAACATGCGGTGTCAATGTAGGATAGGTTTCTAAAAAATATCGAGGGGTGGTTTGCATTGTAAGGGTTTCTAACAAGCCATTCACTAGTAGGAGCGAGAAAAACATCACGGGGTGGTGTGAATCGGAGGGCCTGAATTACAATACGCAGTGAGTGGCAACGTAGGATGGAGAAAAGCACCACGGGGTGCTCAGCATGGGGAGGTCAGGAAACATGCGGTGGCAATGTAGGATAGGTTTCTGAAAAACATCACAGGGTGGTTCGCATTGTAAGGGTTTCTAACAGTCCATTCACTAGTAGGAGTGAGAAATTCATCACGGGGTGGTGTGAATCGGAGGGCCTGAATTAGGATAGGCAGTGAGTGGCAATGTAGGATGGAGAAAATCACCACGGGTTGGTGAGCATGGGGAGGTCAGGAAACATGGGCCTGCCATGAAGGATTGGTTTCTGAAAAACATCGTGGGGTGGTGCGCATTGTAAGGTTTTCTAACAGGGCATTCACTAGTAGGCGTGAGAAAAACATTATGGGTTTTGTGAATCGGAGGGCCTGAAGTACGATAGGCTGTCAGTGGCACTGTAGGAATGAGAAAAGCACCAAGGTCTGGTCAGCATGGGGAGGTCAGGAAACATGCGGTGGCAATGCAGGACAGGGTTCTGAAAAACATCGCGTGGTAGTGCACATTGTAAGGGTTTCTAACACGCCATTCACCAGTAGGAGTGAGAAAAACATCACGGGGTGGTGTGAATCGTAGGGCCTAATTAGGAAAGGCAGTGAGTGGCAATGTAGAATGGAGAAAACCACCACAGGGTATTCAGCATGGGGAGGTCAGGAAACATGCCGTGGCAATGTAGGATAGGTTTGTGAAAATCAACGCGGGGTGGTGCTCATTGTAAGGGTTTCTAACAGTCCATTCACTAGTATGAGTGAAATTAACATCACAGGGGGGTGTCAATCCGATGGCCTGAATTCTGATACCAGTGAGTGGCAATGTAGGATGGGAAAACACCAATGGATGTTCAGCATGGGGAGAAAAGGAAACATGTGTTGGCAATGTAGGATAGGTTTCTGAAAAACATTGTGGGGTGGTGTGCATTGTAATGGTTTTTAACAGGCCATTCACTAGTAGGAGTGAGAAAAACATCATGGGGTGGTGTGAATCGGAGGGCCTGAATTAGGATAGGCAGTGAGTGGCAATGTAGGATGGAGAAAAGCACCATGGGGTGGTCAGCATGGGGAGGTCAGGAAACATACGGTGGTAATGTAGGATAGGTTTCTGGAAAACATGGCGGTGTGTTGCGCATTGTAACAGTTTCTACCAGGCCATTCACTAGTAGGAGTGAGAAAATCATCACGGGGTGGGGTGAATCGGAGGGCCTGAATTACTATAGGCAGTAAGTGACAATATAGGTTGGAGAAAAGCACCACGGGGTGGTCTGCATGGGGAGGTCAGGAAACATGCGGTGGCAATGTCGGATAGGTTTCTCAAAAACATCGAGGGTGGTGCTCATTATAAGGGTTTCTAAGAGGCCATCATTAGTAGGAGTGTAAAAACATCACAGGAGGGTGTGAATTGGAGGGCCTGAATTCGGATAGGCAGTGAGTGGCAATGTAGGATGGAGAAAACACCAAGGGGTGGTCAGCATGTGGAGGTCAGGAAACATGCCGTGGAATGTAGGATAGGTTTCTGAAAAACATCGAGGGGTGATGTGCATTGTAAGGGTTTCTAACAAGCCATTCACTAGTAGGAGTTAGAAAAACATCAGGGGTGGTGTGAATGGGAGGGCATGAATTACGATAGGCGGTGAGTGGCAATCTAGGATGGAGAAAAGCAGCACGGGTGTGTCAGCATGGGGAAGGCAGGAAACATGCGGTGTCAATGTAGGATAGGTTTCTAAAAAATATCGAGGGGTGGTTTGCATTGTAAGGGTTTCTAACAAGCCATTCACTAGTAGGAGCGAGAAAAACATCACGGGGTGGTGTGAATCGGAGGGCCTGAATTACGATAGGCAGTGAGTGGCAACGTAGGATGGAGAAAAGCACCACGGGGTGCTCAGCATGGGGAGGTCAGGAAACATGCGGTGGCAATGTAGGATAGGTTTCTGAAAAACATCACAGGGTGGTTCGCATTGTAAGGGTTTCTAACAGTCCATTCACTAGTAGGAGTGAGAAATTCATCACGGGGTGGTGTGAATCGGAGGGCCTGAATTAGGATAGGCAGTGAGTGGCAATGTAGGATGGAGAAAATCACCACGGGTTGGTGAGCATGGGGAGGTCAGGAAACATGGGCCTGCCATGAAGGATTGGTTTCTGAAAAACATCGTGGGGTGGTGCGCATTGTAAGGTTTTCTAACAGGGCATTCACTAGTAGGCGTGAGAAAAACATTATGGGTTTTGTGAATCGGAGGGCCTGAAGTACGATAGGCTGTCAGTGGCACTGTAGGAATGAGAAAAGCACCAAGGTCTGGTCAGCATGGGGAGGTCAGGAAACATGCGGTGGCAATGCAGGACAGGGTTCTGAAAAACATCGCGTGGTAGTGCACATTGTAAGGGTTTCTAACACGCCATTCACCAGTAGGAGTGAGAAAAACATCACGGGGTGGTGTGAATCATAGGGCCTAATTAGGAAAGGCAGTGAGTGGCAATGTAGAATGGAGAAAACCACCACAGGGTATTCAGCATGGGGAGGTCAGGAAACATGCCGTGGCAATGTAGGATAGGTTTGTGAAAATCAACGCGGGGTGGTGCTCATTGTAAGGGTTTCTAACAGTCCATTCACTAGTATGAGTGAAATTAACATCACAGGGGGGTGTCAATCCGATGGCCTGAATTCTGATACCAGTGAGTGGCAATGTAGGATGGGAAAACACCAATGGATGTTCAGCATGGGGAGATAAGGAAACATGTGTTGGCAATGTAGGATAGGTTTCTGAAAAACATTGTGGGGTGGTGTGCATTGTAAGGGTTTCAAACAGGCCATTCACTAGTAGGAGTGAGGAAAACATCACAGGGAGCTGTGCATCGGAGGGCATAAATTAGGATAGGCAGTGAGTGGCAATGTAGGATGGAGAAAACATTAAGGGGTGTACAGCATGATGAGGTCAGGAAACATGCGGTCGCCATGTAGGGTAGGTTTCTGAAAAACATCGCGGGGTGTTCCGCAATGTAAGGTTTTCTAATAGGCCATTCACTAATAGGAGTGAGAAATACATCACGGGGTGGTGTGAATCGGAGGGCCTGAATTACGACAGGCAGTGAGTGGCAATGTAGGATGGAGAAAAGCACCACGGGGTATTCAGCATGTGGAAGTCAGGAAACATGCGGTGGCAATGTAGGATAGGTTTCTGAAAAACATCGCCGTGTGGTGTGCATTGTAAGGGTTTCTAACAGGCCATTCACTAGTAGGAGTGAGAAAAACATCACTGGGTGGTGTGAATTGGAGGACCTGAATTCGGATAGGCAGTGAGTGGCAATGTAGGATGGAGAAAAGCACCACGGGGTTGTCAGCATTGGGAGGTCAGGAAACATGCAGTGGCAATGTAGGATAGGTTTCTGAAAAACATCGCGGGGTTTTGCGCATTGTAAGGTTTGCTAACAGGCCATTCACTAGTAGGAGTGAGAAAAACATCACGGGGTGGTGTGATTCGGAGGGCCTGAATTACGATAGGCAGTGAGTGACAACGTAGGATGGAGAAAAGCACCATTGGGTGGTCAGCATGTGGAGGTCAGGAAACAAGGGGTGGCAATATAGGATAGGTTTCTGAAAAACAACACGGGGTTGTTCGCATTGTAAGGGTTTCTAACAGGCCATTCACTAGTAGGAGTGTGAAAAACATTACAGGAGGGTGTGAATTGGAGGACCTGAATTCGGATAGGCAGTGAGTGGCAAAGTAGGATTGAGAAAAGCACCACGGGGTGGTCAGCATTGGGAGGTCAGCAAACATGCAGTGGCAATGTAGGATAGGTTTCTGAAAAACATCGCCGGGTGTTGCGCATTGTAAGGTTTGCTAACAGGCCATTCACTAGTAGGAGTGAGAAAAACATCACGGAGTTGTGTGAATTGGAAGGCCTGAATTAGGATAGGCAGTGAGTGGCAATATAGGATGGAGAAAAGCACCATGGGGTTTTCAGCATGTGGAGGTCAGGAATCATGCGTTGGCAATGTAGGATAGGTTTCTGAAAAACATCGCGGGGTGGTGAGCCTTGTAAGGGTTTGTAACAGTCCATTCACTAGTAGGAGTGAGAAAATCATCACGCGGTGGTTTGAATGGGAGCGCCTGAATTAGAATAGGCAGTGAGGGCAATGTAGGATGGAGAAAAGCACCACGGGGTGGTCAGCATGGGGAGGTCAGGAAACATGCGGTGGCAATGTAGGATAGTTTTCTGAAAAACTTCGCTGTGTGGTGCGCATTTTAAGGGTTTCTAACAGGCCATTCACAAGTAGGAGTGAAGAAAACATCAGGACATGGTGTGAATTGGAGGGCCTGAATTAGCATAGGCAGTGATTGGCAATGTATAATGGGGAAAAGAACCACAGGGTGGGCAGAATGGGGAGGTCAGGAAACGAGCGGTGGCAATGTAGGATAGGTTTCTGAAAAACATCGTGGGGTGGTGCTCACTGTAAGGGTTTCTAACAGGCCATTCACTAGTAGGAGTGAGAAAAACATCACGGAGTGGGGTGAAGCGGAGGGCCTAAATTACGTTAGGCAGTGAGTGACAACGTAGGATGGAGAAAACCACGATGGGGAGGTCAGCCTGGGGAGGTCAGGAAACATGCGGTGGCAATGTAGGATAGGTTTCTGAAAAACATTGTAGGGTGGTGTGCATTGTAATGGTTTTTAACAGGCCATTCACTAGTAGGAGTGAGAAAAACATCATGGGGTGGTGTGAATCGGAGGGCCTGAATTAGGATAGGCAGTGAGTGGCAATGTAGGATGGAGAAAACACCAAGGGGTGATCAGCATGGGGAGGTCAGGAAACATGCGGTGGCAAGGTAGGGTAGGTTTCTGAAAAACATCGCGGAGTGTGTCGCATTGTAAGTGTTTCTAACAGGCCATTCACTAATAGGAGTAAGAAAAACATCATGGGGTGGTGTGAATCAGAGGGCCTGAATTAGCATAGGCAGTGAGTGGCAATGGAGGATGGAGAAAAGCGCCATGGTCTGGTCAGCATGGGGAGGTCAGGAAACATGCGGTGGCAATTTAGGATATTTTACTACTAAACATCGCGGGGTGGTACGCATTGTAAGGGTTTCTAACAGGTCATTCAATCATAGGAGTGAGAAAAACATTACGGGGCGGTGTGAATTGGAGGGCCTGAAGTCGGATAGGCAGTGAGTGGCAATGTAGGATGGAGAAAAGCACCACGGGGTGGTCAGCATGGGGAGGTCAGGAAACATACGGTGGTAATGTAGGATAGGTTTCTGGAAAACATGGCGGTGTGTTGCGCATTGTAACCGTTTCTACCAGGCCATTCACTAGTAGGAGTGAGAAAATCATCACGGGGTGGGGTGAATCGGAGGGCCTGAATTACTATAGGCAGTAAGTGACAATATAGGTTGGAGAAAAGCACCACGGGGTGGTCTGCATGGGGAGGTCAGGAAACATGCGGTGGCAATGTCGGATAGGTTTCTCAAAAACATCGAGGGTGGTGCTCATTATAAGGGTTTCTAAGAGGCCATCATTAGTAGGAGTGTAAAAACATCACAGGAGGGTGTGAATTGGAGGGCCTGAATTCGGATAGGCAGTGAGTGGCAATGTAGGATGGAGAAAACACCAAGGGGTGGTCAGCATGTGGAGGTCAGGAAACATGCCGTGGAATGTAGGATAGGTTTCTGAAAAACATCGAGGGGTGATGTGCATTGTAAGGGTTTCTAACAAGCCATTCACTAGTAGGAGTTAGAAAAACATCAGGGGTGGTGTGAATGGGAGGGCATGAATTACGATAGGCGGTGAGTGGCAATCTAGGATGGAGAAAAGCAGCACGGGTGTGTCAGCATGGGGAAGGTAGGAAACATGCGGTGTCAATGTAGGATAGGTTTCTAAAAAATATCGAGGGGTGGTTTGCATTGTAAGGGTTTCTAACAAGCCATTCACTAGTAGGAGCGAGAAAAACATCACGGGGTGGTGTGAATCGGAGGGCCTGAATTACGATACGCAGTGAGTGGCAACGTAGGATGGAGAAAAGCACCACGGGGTGCTCAGCATGGGGAGGTCAGGAAACATGCGGTGGCAATGTAGGATAGGTTTCTGAAAAACATCACAGGGGGGTTCGCATTGTAAGGGTTTCTAACAGTCCATTCACTAGTAGGAGTGAGAAATTCATCACGGGGTGGTGTGAATCGGAGGGCCTGAATTAGGATAGGCCCTGAGTGGCAATGTAGGATGGAGAAAATCACCACGGGTTGGTGAGCATGGGGAGGTCAGGAAACATGGGCCTGCCATGAAGGATTGGTTTCTGAAAAACATCGTGGGGTGGTGCGCATTGTAAGGTTTTCTAACAGGCCAATCACTAGTAGGCGTGAGAAAAACATTATGGGTTTTGTGAATCGGAGGGCCTGAAGTACGATAGGCTGTCTTTGGCACTGTAGGAATGAGAAAAGCACCAAGGTCTGGTCAGCATGGGGAGGTCAGGAAACATGCGGTGGCAATGCAGGACAGGGTTCTGAAAAACATCGCGTGGTAGTGCACATTGTAAGGGTTTCTAACACGCCATTCACCAGTAGGAGTGAGAAAAACATCACGGGGTGGTGTGAATCATAGGGCCTAATTAGGAAAGGCAGTGAGTGGCAATGTAGAATGGAGAAAACCACCACAGGGTATTCAGCATGGGGAGGTCAGGAAACATGCCGTGGCAATGTAGGATAGGTTTGTGAAAATCAACGCGGGGTGGTGCTCATTGTAAGGGTTTCTAACAGTCCATTCACTAGTATGAGTGAAATTAACATCACAGGGGGGTGTCAATCCGATGGCCTGAATTCTGATACCAGTGAGTGGCAATGTAGGATGGGAAAACACCAATGGATGTTCAGCATGGGGAGATAAGGAAACATGTGTTGGCAATGTAGGATAGGTTTCTGAAAAACATTGTGGGGTGGTGTGCATTGTAAGGGTTTCAAACAGGCCATTCACTAGTAGGAGTGAGGAAAACATCACAGGGAGCTGTGCATCGGAGGGCATAAATTAGGATAGGCAGTGAGTGGCAATGTAGGATGGAGAAAACATTAAGGGGTGTACAGCATGATGAGGTCAGGAAACATGCGGTCGCCATGTAGGGTAGGTTTCTGAAAAACATCGCGGGGTGTTCCGCAATGTAAGGTTTTCTAATAGGCCATTCACTAATAGGAGTGAGAAATACATCACGGGGTGGTGTGAATTGGAGGGCCTGAATTACGACAGGCAGTGAGTGGCAATGTAGGATGGAGAAAAGCACCACGGGGTTGTCAGCATTGGGAGGTCAGGAAACATGCAGTGGCAATGTAGGATAGGTTTCTGAAAAACATCGCGGGGTTTTGCGCATTGTAAGGTTTGCTAACAGGCCATTCACTAGTAGGAGTGAGAAAAACATCACGGGGTGGTGTGATTCTGAGGGCCTGAATTACGATAGGCAGTGAGTGACAACGTAGGATGGAGAAAAGCACCATTGGGTGGTCAGCATGTGGAGGTCAGGAAACAAGGGGTGGCAATATAGGATAGGTTTCTGAAAAACAACACGGGGTTGTTCGCATTGTAAGGGTTTCTAACAGGCCATTCACTAGTAGGAGTGTGAAAAACATTACAGGAGGGTGTGAATTGGAGGACCTGAATTCGGATAGGCAGTGAGTGGCAATGTAGGATTGAGAAAAGCACCACGGGGTGGTCAGCATTGGGAGGTCAGCAAACATGCCGTGGCAATGTAGGATAGGTTTCTGAAAAACATCGCCGGGTGTTGCGCATTGTAAGGTTTGCTAACAGGCCATTCACTAGTAGGAGTGAGAAAAACATCACGGAGTTGTGTGAATTTCAAGGCCTGAATTAGGATAGGCAGTGAGTGGCAATATAGGATGGAGAAAAGCACCACGGGGTTTTCAGCATGTGGAGGTCAGGAATCATGCGTTGGCAATGTAGGATAGGTTTCTGAAAAACATCGCGGGGTGGTGAGCCTTGTAAGGGTTTGTAACAGTCCATTCACTAGTAGGAGTGAGAAAATCATCACGCGGTGGTTTGAATGGGAGCGTCTGAATTAGAATAGGCAGTGAGGCCAATGTAGGATGGAGAAAAGCACCACGGGGTGGTCAGCATGGGGAGGTCAGGAAACATGCGGTGGCAATGTAGGATAGTTTTCTGAAAAACTTCGCTGTGTGGTGCGCATTTTAAGGGTTTCTAACAGGCCATTCACAAGTAGGAGTGAAGAAAACATCAGGACATGGTGTGAATTGGAGGGCCTGAATTAGCATAGGCAGTGATTGGCAATGTATAATGGGGAAAAGAACCACAGGGTGGGCAGAATGGGGAGGTCAGGAAACGAGCGGTGGCAATGTAGGATAGGTTTCTGAAAAACATCGTGGGGTGGTGCTCACTGTAAGGGTTTCTAACAGGCCATTCACTAGTAGGAGTGAGAAAAACATCACGGAGTGGGGTGAAGCGGAGGGCCTAAATTACGTTAGGCAGTGAGTGACAACGTAGGATGGAGAAAACCACGATGGGGAGGTCAGCCTGGGGAGGTCAGGAAACATGCGGTGGCAATGTAGGATAGGTTTCTGAAAAACATTGTAGGATGGTGTGCATTGTAATGGTTTTTAACAGGCCATTCACTAGTAGGAGTGAGAAAAACATCATGGGGTGGTGTGAATCGGAGGGCCTGAATTAGGATAGGCAGTGAGTGGCAATGTAGGATGGAGAAAACACCAAGGGGTGATCAGCATGGGGAGGTCAGGAAACATGCGGTGGCAAGGTAGGGTAGGTTTCTGAAAAACATCGCGGAGTGTGTCGCATTGTAAGTGTTTCTAACAGGCCATTCACTAATAGGAGTAAGAAAAACATCATGGGGTGGTGTGAATCAGAGGGCCTGAATTAGCATAGGCAGTGAGTGGCAATGGAGGATGGAGAAAAGCGCCATGGTCTGGTCAGCATGGGGAGGTCAGGAAACATGCGGTGGCAATTTAGGATATTTTACTACTAAACATCGCGGGGTGGTACGCATTGTAAGGGTTTCTAACAGGTCATTCAATCATAGGAGTGAGAAAAACATTACGGGGCGGTGTGAATTGGAGGGCCTGAAGTCGGATAGGCAGTGAGTGGCAATGTAGGATGGAGAAAAGCACCACGGGGTGGTCAGCATGGGGAGGTCAGGAAACATACGGTGGTAATGTAGGATAGGTTTCTGGAAAACATGGCGGTGTGTTGCGCATTGTAACAGTTTCTACCAGGCCATTCACTAGTAGGAGTGAGAAAATCATCACGGGGTGGGGTGAATCGGAGGGCCTGAATTACTATAGGCAGTAAGTGACAATATAGGTTGGAGAAAAGCACCACGGGGTGGTCTGCATGGGGAGGTCAGGAAACATGCGGTGGCAATGTAGGATAGGTTTCTCAAAAACATCGAGGGTGGTGCTCATTATAAAGGTTTCTAAGAGGCCATCATTAGTAGGAGTGTAAAAACATCACAGGAGGGTGTGAATTGGAGGGCCTGAATTCGGATAGGCAGTGAGTGGCAATGTAGGATGGAGAAAACACCAAGGGGTGGTCAGCATGTGGAGGTCAGGAAACATGCCGTGGAATGTAGGATAGGTTTCTGAAAAACATCGAGGGGTGATGTGCATTGTAAGGGTTTCTAACAAGCCATTCACTAGTAGGAGTTAGAAAAACATCAGGGGTGGTGTGAATGGGAGGGCATGAATTACGATAGGCGGTGAGTGGCAATCTAGGATGGAGAAAAGCAGCACGGGTGTGTCAGCATGGGGAAGGCAGGAAACATGCGGTGTCAATGTAGGATAGGTTTCTAAAAAATATCGAGGGGTGGTTTGCATTGTAAGGGTTTCTAACAAGCCATTCACTAGTAGGAGCGAGAAAAACATCACGGGGTGGTGTGAATCGGAGGGCCTGAATTACGATACGCAGTGAGTGGCAACGTAGGATGGAGAAAAGCACCACGGGGTGCTCAGCATGGGGAGGTCAGGAAACATGCGGTGGCAATGTAGGATAGGTTTCTGAAAAACATCACAGGGTGGTTCGCATTGTAAGGGTTTCTAACAGTCCATTCACTAGTAGGAGTGAGAAATTCATCACGGGGTGGTGTGAATCGGAGGGCCTGAATTAGGATAGGCAGTGAGTGGCAATGTAGGATGGAGAAAATCACCACGGGTTGGTGAGCATGGGGAGGTCAGGAAACATGGGCCTGCCATGAAGGATTGGTTTCTGAAAAACATCGTGGGGTGGTGCGCATTGTAAGGTTTTCTAACAGGCCATTCACTAGTAGGCGTGAGAAAAACATTATGGGTTTTGTGAATCGGAGGGCCTGAAGTACGATAGGCTGTCAGTGGCACTGTAGGATTGAGAAAAGCACCAAGGTCTGGTCAGCATGGGGAGGTCAGGAAACATGCGGTGGCAATGCAGGACAGGGTTCTGAAAAACATCGCGTGGTAGTGCACATTGTAAGGGTTTCTAACACGCCATTCACCAGTAGGAGTGAGAAAAACATCACGGGGTGGTGTGAATCATAGGGCCTAATTAGGAAAGGCAGTGAGTGGCAATGTAGAATGGAGAAAACCACCACAGGGTATTCAGCATGGGGAGGTCAGGAAACATGCCGTGGCAATGTAGGATAGGTTTGTGAAAATCAACGCGGGGTGGTGCTCATTGTAAGGGTTTCTAACAGTCCATTCACTAGTATGAGTGAAATTAACATCACAGGGGGGTGTCAATCCGATGGCCTGAATTCTGATACCAGTGAGTGGCAATGTAGGATGGGAAAACCAATGGATGTTCAGCATGGGGAGATAAGGAAACATGTGTTGGCAATGTAGGATAGGTTTCTGAAAAACATTGTGGGGTGGTGTGCATTGAAAGCTTTTCAAACAGGCCATTCACTAGTAGGAGTGAGGAAAACATCACAGGGAGCTGTGCATCGGAGGGCATAAATTAGGATAGGCAGTGAGTGGCAATGTAGGATGGAGAAAACATTAAGGGGTGTACAGCATGATGAGGTCAGGAAACATGCGGTCGCCATGTAGGGTAGGTTTCTGAAAAACATCGCGGGGTGTTCCGCAATGTAAGGTTTTCTAATAGGCCATTCACTAATAGGAGTGAGAAATACATCACGGGGTGGTGTGAATCGGAGGGCCTGAATTACGACAGGCAGTGAGTGGCAATGTAGGATGGAGAAAAGCACCACGGGGTATTCAGCATGTGGAAGTCAGGAAACATGCGGTGGCAATGTAGGATAGGTTTCTGAAAAACATCGCCGTGTGGTGCGCATTGTAAGGGTTTCTAACAGGCCATTCACTAGTAGGAGTGAGAAAAACATCACTGGGTGGTGTGAATTGGAGGACCTGAATTCGGATAGGCAGTGAGTGGCAATGTAGGATGGAGAAAAGCACCACGGGGTTGTCAGCATTGGGAGGTCAGGAAACATGCAGTGGCAATGTAGGATAGGTTTCTGAAAAACATCGCGGGGTTTTGCGCATTGTAAGGTTTGCTAACAGGCCATTCACTAGTAGGAGTGAGAAAAACATCACGGGGTGGTGTGAATCAGATTGTCTGAATTAGCATAGGCAGTGATTGGCAATGTAGAATGGGGAAAAGCACCACGGGGTGGTCAAAATGGGGAGGTCAGGAGACATGGGGTGGCAATGTAGGATAGGTTTCTGAAAAACATCGCGGGGTGGTACGCATTGTAAGGGTTTCTAGCAGGCCATTCACTAGTAGGAGTGAGAAAAACATCACGGGGTGGTGTGAATCTGAGTGTCTGAATTAGGATAGGCTGTGAGTGGCAATGTAGGATGGAGAAAAGCAACACAGGGTATTAAGCATGGGGAGGTCAGGAAAGATGCGGTGGCAATGTGGGATAGGTTTCTGAAAACCATCGAGGGGTGATGTGCATTGTAAGGGTTTCTAACAGGCCATTCACTAGTAGGAGTTAGAAAAACATCAGGGGTGGCGTGAATGGGAGTGCCTGAATTACGATACTCTGTGAGTGGCAATGTAGGATGGAGAAAAGCACCACGGGTTCGTCAGCATGGGGAAGGCAGGAAACATGTGGTGGCAATGTAGGATAGGTTTCTGAAAAATATCGAGGGGTGGTTCGCATTGTAAGGGTTTCTAACAGGCCATTCACTAGTAGGAGTGTGAAAAACATTACAGGAGGGTGTGAATTGGAGGACCTGAATTCGGATAGGCAGTGAGTGGCAATGTAGGACTGAGAAAAGCACCACGGGGTGGTCAGCATTGGGAGGTCAGCAAACATGCTGTGGCAATGTAGGATAGGTTTCTGAAAAACATCGCCGGGTGTTGCGCATTGTAAGGTTTGCTAACAGGCCATTCACTAGTAGGAGTGAGAAAAACATCACGGGGCGGTTTGAATTGGAGGGCCTGAATAAGTATAGACGGTGAGTGGCAATGTAGGATGGATAAAAGCACCATGGGTTATTCAGCATGAGGAGGTCAGGAAACATGCGGTGACAAGGTAAGATAGGTTTCTGAAAAACATCGCGGTGTGCTGCGCATTGTGAGGGTTTCTAACAGGCCCTTCACTAGTAGGAGTGACAAAATCTTCACAGGGGGTTTTAACCCAAGGGCCTGAATTAGGATAGGCAGTGCGTGGCAATGTAGGATGGGGAAAAGCACAACGGGGTGGTCAGAATGGGGAGGTCAGGAGACATGGGGTGGCAATGTAGGATAGGTTTCTGAAAAACATCGCGGGTTGGTACGCATTGTAAGGGTTTCTAGCAGGCCATTCACTAGTACGAGTGAGAAAAACATCACGGGATGGTGTGAATCTGAGTGTCTGAATTAGGATAGGCAGTGAGTGGCAATGTAGGAAGGAGAAAAGCAACACAGGGTATTAAGCATGGGGAGGTCAGGAAAGATGCGGTGGCAATGTGGGATAGGTTTCTGAAAACCATCGAGGGGTGATGTGCATTGTTAGGGTTTCTAACAGGCCATTCACTAGTAGGAGGTAGAAAAACATCAGGGGTGGTGTGAATGGGAGCGCGTGAATTAAGATACTCTGTGAGTGGCAATGTAGGATGGAGAAAAGCACCACGGGTTCGTCAGCATGGGGAAGGCAGGAAACATGCGGTGGCAATGTAGGATAGGTTTCTGAAAAATATCGAGGGGTGGTTTGCATTGTAAGAGTTTCTAACAGGCCATTCACTAGAAGGAGTGAGAAAAATATCACGGGGTGGTGTGAATCGGAGGGCCTGAATTACGATAGGCAGTGAGTGACAACGTAGGATGGAGAAAAGCACCACGGGGTCCTCAGCATGGGGAGGTCTGGAAACATGCGGTGGCAATGGAGGATAGGTTTCTGAAAAACATCACGGGGTGGTGAGCCTTGTAAGTGTTTCTAATAGTCCATTCACTAGTAGGAGTGAGAAATTTATCATGGGGTGGTGTGAATCAGAGGGCCTGAATTAGGATAGGCAGTGAGTGGCAATGTAGGATGGAGAAAATCACCATGGGTTGGTGAGCATGGGGAGGTCAGGAAACATGGGCCTGCCATGACGGATTGGTTTCTGAAAAACATCGTGGGGTGGTGCTCATTGTAAGGGTTTCTAACAGGCCATTCACTAGTAGGAGTGTGGAAAACATCACGGAGTGGTGTGAATAGGAGGGCCTGAATTACGACAGGCAGTGAGTGGCAATGTAGGATGGAGAAAAGCACCACGGGGTATTCTGCATGGGGAGGTCAGGAAACATGCTTTGGCAAGGTAGGATAGGATTCTGAAAATCATCGCGGGGTGGTGCGCATTGTAAGGTTTGCTAACAGGCCATTCACTAGTAGGAGTGAGGAAAACATTACAGGGTGGTGTGAATCAGAGGGCCTGAATTAGCATAGGCAGTGAGTGGCAATGGAGGATGGAGAAAAGCGCCATGGTCTGGTCAGCATGGGGAGGTCAGGAAACATGCGGTGGGAATTTAGGATATTTTCGTACTAAACATCCCCGGGGTGGTACGCAATGTAAGGGTTTCTAACAGGTCATTCAATAGTAGGAGTGAGAAAAACATTACGGGGTGGTGTGAATTGGAGGGCCTGAAGTCGGATAGGCAGTGAGTGGCAATGTAGGATGGAGAAAAGCACCACGGTGTCGTCAGCATGGGGAGGTCAGGAAACATACGGTGGCAATGTAGGATAGGTTTCTTTAAACATGGCCGTGTGGTGCGCATTGTAAGGGTTTCTAACACGCCATTCACCAGTAGGAGTGAGAAAAATATCACGGGGTGCGGTGAATCGGAGGGCCTAATTAGGAAAGGCAGTGAGTAGCAATGTAGAATGGAGAAAACCACCACAGGGTATTCAGCATGGCGAGGTCAGGAAACATGCCGTGGCAATGTAGGATAGGTTTCTGAAAATCATCGTGGTGTGGTGCTCATTGTAAGGGTTTCTAACAGGCCATTCACTCGTAGGAGTGAGGAAAACATCAGGGCGTGGTGTGATTTGGAGGGCCTGAATTAGCATAGGCAGTGATTCGCAATGTAGAATGGAGAAAAGCAAGACGTCGTGGTGAGCATGGTGAGTTCAGGAAACATGCAGTGGCAATGTAGAATAGGTTTTTGAAAAACATCACGGGGTGTTGCGCACTGTAAGGGTTTCTAACAGGCCTTTCACTAGTAGGAGTGATAAAAACGTCACGCGGTGGTTTGCTTCGGAGGGCCTGAAATAGGATAGTCAGTGAGTGGCAATGTAGTATGGAGAAAAGCACCACAGGGTATTCAGCATGGGGAGGTTATGAAACATGCGCTGGCAATGTAGGATAGGTTTCTGAAAAACATCGCTTGGTGCTGCACATTGTAAGGTTTTCTAACAGGCCATTCACTAGTAGGAGTGACAAAAACATCACGGGGTGGTGTGAAACGGAGGGCCTGAATTAGTTTAGGCAGTGAGTGGTAATGTAAAATGGAGAAAAGCAAGACGGCGTGGTTAGCATGGGGAGTTCAGGAAACATGCAGTGGTAATGTAGGATAGGTTTCTGAAAAACATCGCAGGGCGGTGCGCATTGTAAGGGTTTCTAACAGGCCTTTCACTAGTAGGAGTGAGAAAAACATCACGGGGTGGTATGAATCGGAGGGCCTGAATAAGTGTAGGCGGTGAGTGGCAATAAAAGATGGAGAAAAGCACCACGGTTTATTCAGCATGGGGAGGTCAGGAAAGATGCGGTGGCAAGGTAGGATAGGTTTCTGAAAATCATCGCTTTATGCTGCGCCTTGTGAGGGTTTCTAACAGGCCATTCACTAGTAGGAGTGACAAAATCTTCAGAGAGGGGTTTGAACCCGAGGACCTGAATTAGGATAGGCAGTGAGTGGCAATGTAGGATGGAGAAAATCACCACGGGGTGGTCAGCATGTGGAGGTCAGGAAACAAGCAGTGGCATTGTAGGATAGGTTTCTGAAAAACATCACGGTGTTGTGTGCATTGTAAGGGTTTCTAACAGGCCATTCAGTGGTAAATATGAGGAAAATATCACGGGGTTCTGTGAATAGGAGGGCCTGAATTAGGTTAGGCAGTGAGTGGCAATGTAGGATAGATAAAAGCACCATGGGGTATTCAGCATGGGGAGGTCAGGAAACATGCGGTTGCAATGTAGGATAGGTTTCTGAAAAACATCGCGAGGTGGTGCGCATTTAAAGGGTTTCTAACAGGCCATTCACTAGTAGAAGTGAGAAAAACATCACGGAGGGGGGGTGAACCTGAGGGCCTGAATTCGGATAGGCAGTGAGTGGCAATGTAGGATGGACAAAACACCAAGGGGTGGTCACAATGGGGAGGTCAGGAAACATGCTGTGGCAATGTAGGATAGGTTTTTGAAAAACATCGCGAGGTGGTGTGCATTGAAATGTTTTCTAACAGGCCAATCACCAGTAGGTGTGAGAAAAACATCACGGTGTGGTGTGAATCAGAGGGCCTGAATTAGCATAGGCAGTGAGTGGGAATGGAGGATGGAGAAAAGTACCATGGGGTGGTCAGCATTGGGAGGTCAGGAAACATGTGGTGGCAATGTAGAATAGGTTTCTGAAAAATATAGCGGTTTGGTGCTCATTGTAAGGTTTGCTAACAGGCCATTCACTAGTAGGAGTGAGAAAAACATCACGGGGTGGTGTGAATCGCAGGGCCTAAATTAGCATAGGCAGTGATTGGCAATGTAGGATGGGGAAAAGCACCACGGGGTGGTAAGAATGGGGAGGTGAGGAAACATGCGGTGGCAATGTAGGACAGGTTTCTGAAAATCATCGCGGGGTGGGGCGCATTGTAAGGGTTTCTAACAGGCCATTCTCTAGTACGAGTGAGAAAAACATCACGGGGTGGTGTGAATCGGAGGTCCTGAATTAGAATAAGCAGTGAGTGGCAATGAAGGATGGAGAAAAGCACCACAGGGTATTCAGTATGGGGAGGTCAGGAAATATGCGGTGGCAATGTAGGATAGGTTTCTGAAATACATCGCGGGGTGGTGCGCATTGCAAGGGTTTTTAACAGGCCATTCACTAGTAGGAGTGATAAAAACATCACGGGGTGGTGTGAATCGGAGGGCCTGAATTACGATAGTCAGTGAGTGACAATATAGGATGGAGAACAGCACCATGGGGTGGTCAGCATGGGGAGGTCAGGAAACATGGGGTGGCAATGTAGAATAGGTTTCTGAAAAACATCGCTGGGTGGTGCGTATTGAAAGGGTTTCTAACAGGCCATTCACTTGTAGGAGTGAGAAAAACATCACAAGGAGGTGTGAATCGGAGGGCCTGAATTCGGATAGGCAGTGTGCCAACGTAGGATGGAGAAAACACCAAGAGGTGGTCAGCATGGGAATCAGGAAACATGCGGTGACAGTTTAGGATAGGTTTCTGAAGAACATCGCGGGGTGGAGCGCTTTGTAAGGTTTTCTAACAGGTCAATCACTAATAGGAATGAGACAAACATCACGGGTTGGTGTGAATCAGAGGGCCTGAATTAGCATAGGCAGTGAGTGGCAATGGAGTGTGGAGAAAAGCAGCACAGCGTGGTCAGCATGTGGAGGTCAGGAAAAATGCAGTGGCAATGTAGGATAGGTTTCTGAAAACATCGAGGGGTGATGTGCATTGTAAGGGTTTCTAACAAGCCATTCACCAGTAGGAGTTAGAAAAACATCAGGCGTGGTGTGAATCGGAGGGCCTGAATTATGATAGGCTGTGAGTGGCAATGGAGGATGGAGAAAAGCACCATGGGGTGGTCAGCATGGGAATGTCAGGAAACATGTGGTGGCAATTTAGGATATTTTCCTGCAAAACATTGCGGGGTGGTACGCATTGTAAGAGTTTCTAACAGGTCATTCAATAGCAGGTTGAGAAAAACATCACGCGGTTGTGTGAATCGGAGGGCCTGAATTCGCATAGGCAATAAGTGGCAATGTATGATGGAGAAAAGCACCATGTGGTGGTCAGCATGGGGAAGTCAGGAAACATGCGGTGGCAATGTATGATAGGTTGCTGAAAAACATCACTGGCTGGTGCGCATTGTAAGGGTTTATAACAGGCCATTCACGAGTAGGAGGTAGAAAAACATCATGAAGTGGTGTGATTCAGAAGGCCTGAATTAGGAAAGGCAGTGAGTGGCAATGTAGGATGGAGAAAACCACTACAGGGTATTCAGCATGGGGAGGTCAGGAAACATGCCATGGCAATGTAGGATAGGTTTCTGAAAATCATCGCGGGGTGGTGCTCATTGTAAGGGTTTCTAACAGGTCATTTACTAGTATGAGTGAAGTAAACATCACAGGGCTGTGTCAACAGGATGGCCTGAATTCTGATACCAGTGAGTGGCAATGTAGGATGGAGAAAAGCACCCCGGGTTGGTCAGCATGGGGAGGTCAGGAAACCTGCGGTGGAAGTGTAGGACAGGTTTCTGAAAAACATCGCGGTGTGGTGCGCATTGAAAGGGTTTCTAACAGGCCATTCACTAGTAGGAGTGAGAAAAACATCAAGGGTTGGAGTGAACCGAGGGCCAGAATTACGATAGGCAGTGAGTGACAATGTACGTTGGAGAAAAGCACCACCGGGTGGTCTGCATGGGGAGGTCAGGAAACATGGGGTGGCAATATAGGATAGGTTTCTGAAAACATCGTGGGGTGTTGCGCATTGTAAGGGTTTCTAACACGCCATTCACTAGTACGAGAGTGAACAACATCACAGGAGGGTGTGAATTGGAGGGCCTGAATTCAGATAGGCATTGAGTGGCAATGTAGAATGGAGAAAACACTAAGGGGTGGTCAGCATGGGGAAGTCAGGAAACATGCGGTGGCAATGTAGGATCGGTTTCTGAAAAACTTCCCTGGGTGGTGCACATTGTAAGGGTTTCTAACAGGCCATTCCCTAGTAGGAGTGAGGAAAACATCACGGCGTGGCGTGAATCGGAGGGCCTGAATTAGCATAAGTAGTGATTGGCAATGTAGGATGGGGAAAAGCACCATGGGTTATTCAGCATGGGGAGGTCTGGAAACATGCGGAGGCAAGGTAGGATAAGTTTCTGAAAAACATCACGGTGTGCTGCCCATTGTAATGGTTTCTAACAGGCCATTCACAAGTAGGAGTGACAAAATCTTCACAGGGTGGTTTGAACCCGAAGGCCTGAATTAGGATAGGCAGTGAGTGGCAAAGTAGGATGGAGAAAAGCACCACGGGGTGGTCAGCATGTGGAGGTTAGGAAACATGCAGTGGCAATGTATGATAGGTTTCTGAAAAACATGGAGGGGTGATGTGCATTGTAAGGGTTTCTAACAGGCCATTCACTAGTAGGAGTTAGAAAAACATCAGGGGTGGTGGGAATCGGAGGGCCTGAATTACGATAGGCTGTGAGTGGCAATGTAGGATGGAGAAAAGCACCACGGGGTCGTCAGCATGGGGAAGGCAGGAAACATGCGGTGGCAATGTATTATAGGTTTCTGAAAAATATCGCGGGGTGGTGTGCATTGTAAAGGTTTCTAACATGCCATTCACTAGTAGGAGTGAGAAAATCATCACAGGGTGGTGTGAATCGGAGGGTCTGAATTCGGATAGGCAGTGAGTGGCAATGTAGGATGGAGAAAAGCACCACGGGGTGCTGAGCATGGGGAGGTCAGGAAACATGCGGTGGCAATGTAGGATAGGTTTCTGAAAAACTTCCCTGGGTGGTTCACATTGTAAGGGTTTCTAACACGCCATTCACTAGTAGGAGTGAGGAAAACATCACGGCGTGGTGTGAATCGGAGGGCCTGAATTAGCATAGGTAGTGATTGGCAATGTAGGATGGGGAAAAGCACCACGGGGTGGTCAGAATGGTGAGGTCAAGAAGCGTGTGGTGGCAATGTAGGATAGGTTTCTGAAAAACATCGCGGGGTGGTGCGCACTGTAAAGTTTTCTAACGGGCCATTCACTAGAAGGAGTGAGAAAAACATCATGGGGTAGGGTGAATCGGAGGGCCTAAATTACGATAGGCAGTGAGTGAAAACGTAGGATGGAGAAAAGCACCATGGGGAGGTCAGCATGGGGAGGTCAGGAAACATCCGGTGGCAATGTAGGATAGGGCTTTGAAAAACATCGCGAGGTGGTGTGCATTGAAAGGTTTTCTAACAGTCCAATCACCAGTAGGTGTGAGAAAAACATCACGGTGTGGTGTGAATCAGAGGGCCTGAATTAGCATAGGCAGTGAGTGGGAATGGAGGATGGAGAAAAGTACCATGGGGTGGTCAGCATTGGGAGGTCAGGAAACATGTGGTGGCAATGTAGAATAGGCTTCTGAAAAACATAGCGGTTTGGTGTGCATTGTAAGGTTTGCTAACAGGCCATTCACTAGAAGGAGTGAGAAAAACATCACGGGGTGGTGTGAATTGCAGGGCCTGAATTAGCATAGGAAGTGATTGGCAATGTAGGATGGGGAAAAGCACCACGGGGTGGTCAGAATGGGGAGGTGAGGAAACATGCGGTGGCAATGTAGGACAGGTTTCTGAAAATCATCGCGGGGTGGGGCGCATTGTAAGGGTTTCTAACAGGCCATTCTCTATTACGAGTGAGAAAAACATCACGGGGTGGTGTGAATCAGAGGTCCTGAATTAGAATAGGCAGTGAGTGGCAATGAAGGATGGAGAAAAGGACCACAGGGTATTCAGTATGGGGAGGTCAGGAAACATGCGGTGGCAATGTAGGATAGGTTTCTGAAATACATCGCGGGGTGGTGCACATTGAAAGGTTTTTTAACAGGCCATTCACTAGTAGGAGTGATAAAAACATCACGGGGTGGTGTGAATCGGAGGGCCTGAATTAGGATAGGCAGTGAGTGACAATATAGGATGGAGAACAGCACCATGGGGTGGTCAGCATGGGGAGGTCAGGAAACATGGGGTGGCAATTTAGAAAAGGTTTTTGAAAAACATCGCTGGGTGGTGCGCATTGAAAGGGTTTCTAACAGGCCATTCACTTGTAGGAGTGAGAAAAACATCACAGGGGGGTGTGAATCGGAGGGCCTGAATTCGGATAGGCAGTGTGCCAACGTAGGATGGAGAAAACACCAAGAGGTGGTCAGCATGGGAATCAGGAAACATGCGGTGACAGTGTAGGATAGGTTTCTGAAAAACATCGCGGGGTGGAGCGATTTGTAAGGTTTTCTAACAGGTCAATCACTAATAGAAATGAGACAAACATCACGGGGTGGTGTGAATCAGAGGGCCAGAATTAGCATAGGCAGTGAGTGGCAATGGAGGGTGGAGAAAAGCAGCACGGCGTGGTCAGCATGTGGAGGTCAGGAAACATGCAGTGGCAATGTAGGATTGGTTTCTGAAAACATTGAGGGGTGATGTGCATTGTAAGGGTTTCTAACAAGCCATTCACCAGTAGGAGTTAGAAAAACATCAGGGGTGGTGTGAATCGGAGGGCCTGAATTATGATAGGCTGTGAGTGGCAATGGAGGATGGAGAAAAGCACCATGGGGTGGTCAGCATGGGAATGTCAGGAAACATGTGGTGGCAATTTAGGATATTTTCCTGCAAAACATTGCGGGGTGGTACGCATTGTAAGAGTTTCTAACAGGTCATTCAATAGCAGGTTGAGAAAAACATCACGCGGTTGAGTGAATCGGAGGGCCTGAATTCGCATAGGCAATAAGTGGCAATGTATGATGGAGAAAAGCACCATGTGGTGGTCAGCATGGGGAAGTCAGGAAACATGCGGTGGCAATGTATGATAGGTTGCTGAAAAACATCACTGGCTGGTGCGCATTGCAAGGGTTTATAACAGGCCATTCACGAGTAGGAGGTAGAAAAACATCATGAAGTGGTGTGATTCGGAGGGCCTGAATTAGGAAAGGCAGTGAGTGGCAATGTAGGAAGGAGAAAAGCACCACGGGGTATTCAGCATGGGGAGGTCAGGAACCATGCGGTGGCAAGGTAGGATAGGTTTCTGAAAAATATCGCGCGGTGGTGCGCATTGTAAGGGTTTCTAAAAGGCCATTCACTAGTAGGAGTGAGAAAATCATAACGGGGTGGTGAGAATCGGAGGGCCTGAATTACGATAGGCAGGGAGTGGCAATGTAGAATGGAGAAAAGCAGCCCGGGGTGGTCAGCATGTGGAGGTCAGGAAACACGCGTTGCCAAAGTAGGATAGGTTTCTCAAAAACATCGCGGGGTGGTGCACATTGCACGGGTTTCTAACAGGCAATTCACTAGAAGGAGTGAGAAAAACATTACAGGGTGGTGTGAATCGGAGGGCCTGAAGTACAATTGGCTGTGAGTGGCAATGTAAGAATCAGAAAAGCACCAAGAGCTGGTCAGCATGGGGCGGTCAGCAAACATGTGGTGACCATGTAGGATAGGTTTCTGAAAAACATCGTGGGTTGGTGCGCATTGTAAGGTTTGCTAACAGGCCATTCACTAGTAGGAGTGAGAAAAACATCACGGGGTGGTGTGAATCGGAGGGCCTGTATTAGGATAGGCAGTGAGTGGCAGTGAAGGATGGAGGAAAGCATCACGGGGTGGTCAGATTGGAGAGGTCAGGAAATATGCAGTGGCAATGTAGGATAGGTTTCTGAAAAACATCGCGTGGTGGGGCGTATTGTAAGGGTTTCTAAAAGGCCATTCACTAGTAGGAGTGAGAAAAACATCACGGGGTGGTATGAATCGGAGTGTCTGAATTAGGATAGGCAATGAGTGGCAATGTAGGATGGAGAAAAGAACCACAGGGTATTCAGCATGGGGAGGTCAGGAAACATGCGGTGGCAATGTAGGATAGGTTTCTGAAAAACATCGCGTGGTGGAGGGCATTGTAAGGGTTTCTAACAGGCCTTTCACTAATAGGAGTGATAAAAACGTCACGGGGTGGTTTGTTCTGATGGCCTGAAATAGGATAGGCAGTGAGTGGCAATGTAGAATGGAGAAAACCACCCCGGGTTGGTCAGCATGGGGAGGTCAGGAAACATGCGTTGGCAATGTAGGATAGGTTTCTGAAAAACATCGCGGGGTTGTGTGCATTGTAACGGTTTCTAACAGGCCATTCACTAGTAGGAGTGAGAAAAACTTCACAGGGCGGTGTGAATTGCAGGGCCTGAATTACGATAGGCAGTGAATGGCAAAGTAGGATGGAGAAAAGCACCACGGGGTTCTCAGCATGGGGAGTTCTGGAAACATGCGGTGGCAATGTAGGATTGGATTCTGAAAAACGTAGTGGGGTTGTGGGCATTGTAAGGGTTTCTAAAAGGCCATTCACTAGTAGGAGTGACAAAACATCATGGGGTGGTGTGAATCGGAGGGCCTGAATTAGCAGAGGCAGTGAGTGGCAACGGAGGGTGGAGAAAAACACCACGCGGTGGTCAGCTTGGGGCAGTCAGGAAACATGCAGTGGCAATGTAAGATAGGTTTCTGAAAAATATCGAGGGGTGGTGCGAGTTGTAAGGGTTTCTAACAGGCCATTCACTAGTAGCAGTGAGAAAAACATCAAGGAAGTGTGTGATTCTGAGGGCCTGAATAAGGATAGGCAGGGCGTGGCCATGTAGGATGGAGAAAGGCAACATGGGGTATTCAGCATTGGGATTTCAGGAAACATGTGGTGCTAAGGTACGAGAGGTTTTGAAAAACATCGCGGTGTGGTGCGCATTGTAAGGGTTTCTAACAGGCCTTTCACTAGTAGGAGTGATAAAAACGTAACGGGGTGGTTTGCTTCGGAGGGCCTCAAATAGGATAGGCAGTGTGTGGCAATGTGGAATGGAGAAAAGCACCCCGGGTGGTCAGCCTGGGGAGGTCAGGAAACATGCAGTGGCAATGTAGGATAGGTTTCTGAAAAACATCGCGGGGTGGTGCGCATTGTAAGGGTTTCTAACAGGCCATTCACTAATAGTACTGAGAAAAACATCGCGGGGTGGTGTGAATCTGAGGGCCTGAATTAGCATAGGCAGTGAGTGGCAATGGAGGGTGGAGAAAAGCACCACGGGGTTGTCAGCATGGGGAGGTCAAGACACATGCGGTGGCAATGTAGGATAGGTTTCTGATAAACATAGCATGGTGGTGTGCATTGTAAGGGTTTCTAACAGGCCATTCACTAGTACGAATGAGAAAAACATCACGGGGTGGTGTTAATCGGAGTTTCTGAATTAGGATAAGCAGTGAGTGGCAATGTAGGATGGAGAAAAGCACCACGGGGTATTCAGCTTTGGGATTTCAAGAAACATGTGGTGGCAATGTAGGATAGGTTTCTGAAAAACATCGCGGGGAGGTGAGCATTGTAAGGGTTTCTAACTGGCCATTCACTAGTAGGAGTGAGAAAAACATCACGGGGTGGGGTGAATCTGAGGGCCTGAATTACGATAGGCAGTGAGTGACAATGTAGGTTGGAGAAAAGCTCCATGGGGTGGTCAGCATGTGGAGGTCAGGAAACATGCGGTGGCAATGTAGGATAGGTTTCTGAAAAATATCGCAGGGTGGTGCGCATTGTAAGGTTTGCCAACAGGCCATTCACTAGTAGGAGTGAGAAAAACATCAAGGGGTGGTGTGAATAGGAGGGCCTGAATTAGTATAGGCAGTGAGTGGCAATGTAGGATGGGGAAAAGCACCACTCGGTGGTCAGAATGGGGAGGAAGGGAAACATGTGGTAACAATGTTTGATAGGTATATGAAAAACATCGCGAGTGGGGCGCATTGTAAGTGTTTCTAACAGGCCATTCACTAGTAGGAGTGAGAAAAACATCACAGGGTTGTATGAATCGGAGTGTCTGAATTAGGATAGGCAGTGAGTGGCAATGTAGGATGGAGAAAAGCACCACGGGGTGCTCAGCATGGGGAGGTCTGGAAACATGTATTAGCAATGTAGGATAGGTTTCTGAAAAACATCGCAGGGTGGTGCGCATTGTAAGGTTTGCTAACAGGCCATTCACTAGTAGGAGTGCGAAAAACATCACGGGGTGGTGTGAATCGGAGGGCCTGTATTAGGATAGGCAGTGAGTGGCAGTGAAGGATGGAGGAAAGCATCACGGGGTGGTCAGATTGGAGAGGTCAGGAAATATGAAGTGGAAATGTAGGATAGGTTTCTGAAAAACATCTCGTGGTGGGGCGTATTGTAAGGGTTTCTAAAAGGCCATTCACTAGTAGGAGTGAGAAAAACATCACGGGGTGGTATGAATCTGAGTGTCTGAATTAGGATAGGCAATGAGTGGCAATGTAGGATGGAGAAAAGAACCACAGGGTATTCAGCATGGGGAGGTCAGGAAACATGCGGTGGCAATGTAGGATAGGTTTCTGAAAAACATCGCGTGGTGGTGTGCATTGTAAGGGTTTCTAACAGGATATTCACTAGTAGAGTGAGAAAAACATTAAGGGACGGGTTGAATCGGAGGGCCTGAATTAGATTAGGCAGTGAGTGGTAATGTAGAATGGAGAAATGCAAGAAGGCGTGGTGAGCATGGGGAGTTCAGGAAACATGCAGTGGCAATGTAGTACTGGTTTCGGAAAAACATCGCAGGGTGGAGGGCATTGTAAGGGGTTCTAACAGGCCTTTCACTAATAGGAGTGATAAAACGTCACGGG
>NW_026948022.1:0-51400 GCF_034190915.1 Cavia porcellus
AATGCGCACCACCCCGTGATGTTTTTCTCACTCCTACTAGCGAATGTGATGTAACACACACCCATACAATGCGCACCACCCCGTGATGTTTTTCTCACTCCTACTAGCGAATGTGATGTAACACACACCCATACAATGCGCAACACCCCGTGATGTTTTTCTCACTCCTACTAGCGAATCTAATGTAACACACACCCATACAATGCGCACCACCCCGTGATGTTTTTCTCACTCCTACTAGTGAATGTAATGTAACACACACCCATACAATGCGCACCACCCCGTGATGTTTTTCTCACTCCTACTAGTGAATGTAATGTAACACACACCCATACAATGCGCACCCCCCCGTGATATCTTTCTCACTCCTACTAATGAATCTAATGTAACACACACCCATACAATGCGCACCACCCCGTGATGTTTTTCTCACTCCTACTAGTGAATGTAATGTAACACACACCCATACAATGCGCACCACCCCGTGATGTTTTTCTCACTCCTACTAATAAATGTAATGTAACACACACCCATACAATGCGCACCACCCCGTGATGTTTTTCTCACTCCTACTAGTGAATGTAATGTAACACACACCCATTCAATGCGCACCACCCCGTGATGTTTTTCTCACTCCTACAAGTGAATGTAATGTAACACACACCCATACAATGCGCACCACCCCGTGATGTTTTTCTCACTCCTACTAGTGAATGTAATGTAACACACACCCATACAATGCGCACCACCCCGTGATGTTTTTCTCACTGCTACTAGTGTATGTAATGTAACACACACCCATACAATACGCAGCACCCCGTGATGTTTTTCTCACTCCTACTAGTGAATGTAATGTAACACACACCCATACAATGCGCACCACCCCGTGATGTTTTTCTTACTCCCATTAGTGAATGTAATGTAACACACACCCATACAATGCGCACCACCCCGTGATGTTTTTGTCACTCCTACTAGTGAATCTAATGTAACACACACCCATACAATGCGCACCACCCCGCGATGTTTTTCAGAAACCTATCCTACATTCCCACTGCATGTTCCCTGACCTCCCCATGCTGACCACCCCGCGGTGCTTTTCTCTATCCTACATTGCCACTCACTGCCTAACCTAATTCAGACCCTCCGATTCACACCACCTCGTGATGTTTTTCTCACTCCTACTAGTGAATGTAATGTAACACACACCCATACAATGCGAACCACCCCGTGATGTTTTTCTCACTCCTACTAGTGAATGTAATGTAACACACACCCATACAATGCGCACCACCCCGTGATGTTTTTCTCACTCCTACTAGTGAATGTAATGTAACACACACCCATATAATGCGCACCACCCCGTGATGTTTTTCTCACTCCTACTAGTGAATGTAATGTAACACACACCCATACAATGCGCACCACCCCGTGATGTTTTTCTCACTCCTACTAGTGAATGTAATGTAACACACACCCATACAATGCGCACCACCCCGTGATGTTTTTCTCACTCCTACTAGTGAATGTAATGTAACACACACCCATACAATGCGCACCCCCCCGTGATGTTTTTCTCACTCCTACTAGTGAATCTAATGTAACACACACCCATACAATGCGCACCACCCCTTGATGTTTTTCTGACTCCTACTAGTGAATGTAATGTGACACACACCCATACAATGCGCACCACCCCGTGATGTTTTTCTCACTCCTACTAATAAATGTAATGTAACACACACCCATACAATGCGCACCACCCCGTGATGTTTTTCTCACTCATACTAGTGAATGTAATGTAACACACACCCATTCAATGCACACCACCCCGTGATGTTTTTCTCACTCCTACAAGTGAATGTAATGTAACACACACCCATACAATGCGCACCACCCCGTGATGTTTTTCTCACTCCTACTAGTGAATGTAATGTAACACACACCCATACAATGCGCACCACCCCGTGATGTTTTTCTCACTGCTACTAGTGTATGTAATGTAACACACACCCATACAATACGCACCACCCCGTGATGTTTTTCTCACTCCTTCTAGTGAATGTAATGTAACACACACCCATACAATGCGCACCACCCCGTGATGTTTTTCTCACTCCTAATAGTGAATGTAATGTAACACACACCCATACAATGCGCACCACCCCGTGATGTTTTTCTCACTCGTAGTAGTGAATGTAATGTAACACACACCCATACAATGCGCACCACCCCGTGATGTTTTTCTCACTCCTACTAGTGAATGTAATGTAACACACACCCATACAATGCGCACCCCCCCGTGATGTTTTTCTCACTCCTAAGTGAATGTAATGTAACACACACCCATACAGTGCGCACCACCCCGTGATGTTTTTCTCACTCCTACTAGTGAATGTAATGTAACACACACCCATACAGTGCGCACAACCCCGTGATATTTTTCTCACTCCTACTAATGAATGTAATGTAACACACACGCATACAATGCGCACCACCCCGTGATGTTTTTCTCAATGCTACTAGTAAATGTAATGTAACACACACCCATACAATGCGCACCACCCCGTGATGTTTTTCTCACTCCTACTAGTGAATGAAATGTAACACACACCCATACAATGCGCACCACCCCGTGATGTTTTTCTCACTGCTACTAGTGAATGTAATGAAACACACACCCATACAATGCGCACCACCCCGTGATGTTTTTCTCACTGCTACTAGTGAATGTAATGTAACACACACCCATACAATGCGCACCACCCTGTGATGTTTTTTCACTCCTACTAGTGAATGTAATGTAACACACACCCATACAATGCGCACCACCCCGTGATGTTTTTCTCACTCCTACTAGTGAATGTAATGTAACACACACCCATACAATGCGCACCACCCCGTGATGTTTTTCTCCCTCCTACTAGTGAATGTAATGTAACACACACCCATACAATGCGCACCACCCCGTGATGTTTTTCTCACTCCTACTAGTGAATGTAATGTAACACACACCCATACAATGCGCACCACCCCGTGATGTTTTTCTCACTCCTACTAGTGAATGTAATGTAACACACACCCATACAATGCGCACCACCCCGTGATGTTTCTCTCACTCCTACTAGTGAATGTAATGTACACACACCCATAAAATGCGCACCACCCCGCGATGTTTTTCAGAAACCTATCCTACATTGCCACTGCATGTTCCCTGACCTCCCCATGCTGACCACCCCGCGGTGCTTTTCTCCATCCTACATTGCCACTCACTGCCTATCCTATTTCAGACCCTCCGATTCACACCACCCCGTGATGTTTTTCTCACTCCTAGTAGTGAATGTAATGTAACACACACCCATACAATGCGCACCACCCCGTGATGTTTTTCTCACTCCTACTAGTGAATGTAATGTAACACACACCCATACAATGCGCACCACCCCGCGATGTTTTTCAGAAACCTATCCTACATTGCCACTGCATGTTCCCTGACCTCCCCATGCTGACCACCCCGCGGTGCTTTTCTCCATCCTACATTGCCACTCACTGCCTAACCTAATTCAGACCCTCCGATTCACACCACCCCGTGATGTTTTTCTCACTCCTAGTAGTGAATGTAATGTAACACACACCCATACAATGCGCACCACCCCGTGATGTTTTTCTCACTCCTACTAGTGAAAGTAATGTAACACACACCCATACAATGGCACCACCCCGTGATGTTTTTCTCACTCCTAATAGTGAATGTAATGTAACACACACCCATACAATGCGCACCACCCCGTGATGTTTTTCTCACTCGTAGTAGTGAATGTAATGTAACACACACCCATACAATGCGCACCACCCCGTGATGTTTTTCTCACTCCTACTAGTGAATGTAATGTAACACACACCCATACAATGCGCACCCCCCCGTGATGTTTTTCTCACTGCTAAGTGAATGTAATGTAACACACACCCATACAGTGCGCACCACCCCGTGATGTTTTTCTCACTCCTACTAGTGAATGTAATGTAACACACACCCATACAGTGCGCACAATCCCGTGATATTTTTCTCACTCCTACTAGTGAATGTAATGTAACACACACCCATACAATGCGCACCACCCCGTGATGTTTTTCTCAATGCTACTAGTAAATGTAATGTAACACACACCCATACAATGCGCACCACCCCGTGATGTTTTTCTCACTCCTACTAGTGAATGTAATGTAACACACACCCATACAATGCGCACCACCCCGTGATGTTTTTCTCACTGCTACTAGTGAATGTAATGAAACACACACCCATACAATGCGCACCACCCCGTGATGTTTTTCTCACTGCTACTAGTGAATGTAATGTAACACACACCCATACAATGCGCACCACCCCGTGATGTTTTTTCACTCCTACTAGTGAATGTAATGTAACACACACTCATACAATGCGCACCACCCGTGATGTTTTTCTCACTCCTACTAGTGAATGTAATGTAACACACACCCATACAATGCGCACCGCCCCGTGATGTTTTTCTCACTCCTACTAGTGAATCTAATGTAACACACACCCATACAATGCGCAACCCCCCGTGATATTTTTCTCACTCCTAAGTGAATGTAATGTAACACACACCCATACAATGCGCACCACCCCGTGATGTTTTTCTCACTCCTACTAGTGAATGTAATGTAACACACACCCATACAATGCGCACCACCCCGTGATGTTTTTCTCACTCCTACTAGTGAATGTAATGTAACACACACCCATACAAGGCGCACCCCCCCGTGATGTTTTTCTCACTCCTAAGTGAATGTAATGTAACACACACCCATACAATGCGCACCACCCCGTGATGTTTTTCTCACTCCTACTAGTGAATGTAATGTAACACACACCCATACAATGCGCACCACCCCGCGATGTTTTTCTCACTCCTACTAGTGAATGTAATGTAACACACACCCATACAATGCGCACCACCCCGTGATTTTTTTCTCACTGCTACCAGTGAATGTAATGTAACACAAACCCATACAATGCGCACCACCCCGTGATGTTTTTCTCACTCCTACTAGTGAATGTAATGTAACACACACCCATACAATGCGCACCACCCCGTGATGTTTTTCTCACTCCTACTAGTGAATGTAATGTAACACACACCCATACAATGCGCACCACCCCGTGATGTTTTTCTCCCTCCTACTAGTGAATGTAATGTAACACACACCCATACAATGCGCACCACCCCGTGATGTTTTTCTCACTCCTACTAGTGAATGTAATGTAACACACCCATACAATGCGCACCACCCCGTGATGTTTTTCTCACTGCTACTAGTGTATGTAATGTAACACACAGCCATACAATGCGCACCACCCCGTTATGTTTTTCTCACTCCTTCTAGTGAATGTAATGAAACACACACTCATACAATGCGCACCACCCCGTGATGTTTTTCTCACTCCTACTAGTGAATGTAATGTAACACACACCCATACAATGCGCACCACCCCGTGATGTTTTTCTGACTCCTAGTAGTGAATGTAATGTAACACACACCCATACAATGCACACCACCCCGTGATGTTTTTCTCACTCCTACTAGTGAATGTAATGTAACACACACCCATACAATGCACACCGCCCCGAGATGTTTTTCTCACTCCTACTAGTGAATGTAATGTAAAACACACCCATACAATCACACCACCCCGTGATGTTTTTCTCACTCCTACTAGTGAATGTAATGTAACACACACCCATACAATGCGCACCACCCCGTGATGTTTTTCTCACTCCTACTAGTGAATGTAATGTAACACACACCCATACAATGCGCACCACCCCGTGATGTTTTTCTCACTGCTACTAGTGAATGTAATGTAACACACACCCATACAATGCGCACCACCCCGTGATGTTTTTCTCACTCCTACTAGTGAATGTAATGTAACACACACCCATACAATGCGCACCACCCCGTGATGTTTTTCTCCCTCCTACTAGTGAATGTAATGTAACACACACCCATTAAATGCGCACCACCCCGTGATGTTTTTCTCACTCCTACTAGTGAATGTAATGTAACAAACACCCATACAATGCGCACCACCCCGTGATGTTTTTCTCACTCCTACTAGTGATTGTAATGTAACACACACCCATACGATGCGCACCACCCCGTGATGTTTTTCTCACTCCTACTAGTGAATGTAATGTAACACACACCCATACGATGCGCACCACCCCGTGATGTTTTTCTCACTCCTACTAGGGAATGTAATGTAACAAACTCCCATACGATGCGCACCACCCCGTGATGTTTTTCTCACTCCTACTAGTGAATGTAATGTAACACACACCCATACGATGCGCACCACCCGTGATGTTTTTCTCACTCCTACTAGTGAATGTAATATAACACACACCGATTCAATGCGCACCACCCCGTGATGTTTTTCTCACTCCTATTAGTGAATGCAATGTAACACACACCCATACAATGCGCACCACCCCGTGATGTTTTTCTCACTCCTACTAGTGAATGTAATGTAACACACACCCATACAATGCGCACCACCCCGTGATGTTTTTCTCATTCCTACTAGTGAATGTAATGTAACATACACCCATAAAATGCGCACCACCCCGTGATGTTTTTCTCACTGCTACTAGTGAATGTAATGTAACACACACCCATACAATGCGCACCACCCCGTGATGTTTTTCTCACTCCTACTAGTGAATGTAATGTAACACACACCCATACAATGCGCACAACCCCGTGATGTTTTTCTCCCTGTTACTAGTGAATGTAATGTAACACACACCCATACAATGCGCACAACCCCGTGATGTTTTTCTCACTCCTACTAGTGAATGTAATGTAACAAACACCCATACAATGCGCACCACCCCGTGATGTTTTTCTCACTCCTACTAGTGATTGTAATGTAACACACACCCATACGATGCGCACCACCCCGTGATGTTTTTCTCACTCCTACTAGTGAATGTAATGTAACACACACCCATACGATGCGCACCACCCCGTGATGTTTTTCTCCCTCATACTAGTGAATGTAATGTAACACACACCCATACGATGTGCACCACCCCGTGATGTTTTTCTCACTCCTACTAGTGAATGTAATGTAACACACACCCATACGATGCGCACCACCCCGTGATGTTTTTCTCCCTCCTACTAGTGAATGTAATGTAACACACACCCATACGATGTGCACCACCCGTGATGTTTTTCTCACTCCTACTAGTGAATGTAATATAACACACACCGATTCAATGCGCACCACCCCGTGATGTTTTTCTCACTCCTACTAGTGAATGCAATGCAACAGACACCCATAAAATGCGCACCACCCCGTGATGTTTTTCTCACTCCTACTAGTGAATGTAATGTAACACACACCCATACAATGCGCACCACCCCGTGATGTTTTTCTCATTCCTACTAGTGAATGTAATGTAACACACACCCATACAATGCGCTCCACCCCGTGATGTTTTTCTCACTCCTACTAGTGAATCTAATGTAACACACACCCATACAATGCGCACCACCCCGTGATGTTTTTCTCACTCCTACTAGTGAATGTAATGTAACACACACCCATAAAATGCGCACCACCCCGTGATGTTTTTCTCACTCCTACTAGTGAATGTAATGTAACACACACCCATACAATGCGCACCACCCCGTGATGTTTTTCTCACTCCTACTAGTGAATGTAATGTAACACACACCCATACAATGCGCACCACCCCGTGATGTTTTTCTCACTCCTAGTAGTGAATGTAATGTAACGCACACCCATACAATGCCCACCACCCCGTGATGTTTTTCTCACTCCTACTAGTGAATCTAATGTAACACACACCCATACAATGCGCACCACCCCGTGATGTTTTGCTCACTCCTACTAGTGAATGTAATGTAACACACACCCATACAATGCGCACCACCCCGTGATGTTTTTCTCACTCCTACTAGTGAATGTAATGTAACACACACCCATACAATGCGCACCACCCCGTGATGTTTTTCTCACTGCTACTAGTGAATGTAACGGAACACACACCCATAAAATGCGCACCACCCCGTGATGTTTTTCTCACTCCTACTAGCGAATGTAACGTAACACACACCCATACAATGCGCACCACCCCGTGATGTTTTTCTCACTCCTACTAGCGAATGTAACGTAACACACACCCATACAATGCGCACCACCCCGTGATGTTTTTCTCACTCCTACTAGCGAATGTAACGTAACACACACCCATACAATGCGCACCACCCCGTGATGTTTTTCTCCCTCATACTAGTGAATGTAATGTAACACACACCCATACGATGCGCACCACCCCGTGATGTTTTTCTCACTCCTACTAGGGAATGTAATGTAACAAACTCCCATACGATGCGCACCACCCCGTGATGTTTTTCTCACTCCTACTAGTGAATGTAATGTAACACACACCCATACGATGCGCACCACCCCGTGATGTTTTTCTCCCTCCTACTAGTGAATGTAATGTAACACACACCCATACGATGCGCACCTCCCGTGATGTTTTTCTCACTCCTACTAGTGAATGTAATATAACACACACCGATTCAATGCGCACCACCCCGTGATGTTTTTCTCACTCCTATTAGTGAATGCAATGTAACACACACCCATACAATGCGCACCACCCCGTGATGTTTTTCTCACTCCTACTAGTGAATGTAATGTAACACACACCCATACAATGCGCACCACCCCGTGATGTTTTTCTCATTCCTACTAGTGAATGTAATGTAACACACACCCATACAATGCGCACCACCCCGTGATGTTTTTCTCACTCCTACTAGTGAATGTAATGTAACACACACCCATACAATGGGCACCACCCCGTGATGTTTTTCTCACTCCTACTAGTGAATGTAATGTACACACAACCATACAATGCGCACCACCCCGCGATGTTTTTCAGAAACCTATCCTACATTGCCACTGCATGTTCCCTGACCTCCCCATGCTGACCACCCCGCGGTGCTTTTCTCCATCCTACATTGCCACTCACTGCCTATCCTATTTCAGACCCTCCGATTCACACCACCCCGTGATGTTTTTCTCACTCCTAGTAGTGAATGTAATGTAACACACACCCATACAATGCGCACCACCCCGTGATGTTTTTCTCACTCCTACTAGTGAATGTAATGTAACACACACCCATACAATGCGCACCACCCCGCGATGTTTTTCAGAAACCTATCCTACATTGCCACTGCATGTTCCCTGACCTCCCCATGCTGACCACCCCGCGGTGCTTTTCTCCATCCTACATTGCCACTCACTGCCTAACCTAATTCAGACCCTCCGATTCACACCACCCCGTGATGTTTTTCTCACTCCTAGTAGTGAATGTAATGTAACACACACCCATACAATGCGCACCACCCCGTGATGTTTTTCTCACTCCTACTAGTGAAAGTAATGTAACACACACCCATACAATGCGCACCACCCCGTGATGTTTTTCTCACTCCTACTAGTGAATGTAATGTAACACACACCCATACAATGCGCACAACCCCGTGATATTTTTCTCACTCCTACTAGTGAATGTAATGTAACACACACCCATACAATGCGCACCACCCCGTGATGTTTTTCTCACTGCTACTAGTGAATGTAACGGAACACACACCCATAAAATGCGCACCACCCCGTGATGTTTTTCTCACTCCTACTAGCGAATGTAACGTAACACACACCCATACAATGCGCACCACCCCGTGATGTTTTTCTCACTCCTACTAGCGAATGTAACGTAACACACACCCATACAATGCGCACCACCCCGTGATGTTTTTCTCACTCCTACTAGCGAATGTAACGTAACACACACCCATACAATGCGCACCACCCCGTGATGTTTTTCTCCCTCATACTAGTGAATGTAATGTAACACACACCCATACGATGCGCACCACCCCGTGATGTTTTTCTCACTCCTACTAGGGAATGTAATGTAACAAACTCCCATACGATGCGCACCACCCCGTGATGTTTTTCTCACTCCTACTAGTGAATGTAATGTAACACACACCCATACGATGCGCACCACCCCGTGATGTTTTTCTCCCTCCTACTAGTGAATGTAATGTAACACACACCCATACGATGCGCACCTCCCGTGATGTTTTTCTCACTCCTACTAGTGAATGTAATATAACACACACCGATTCAATGCGCACCACCCCGTGATGTTTTTCTCACTCCTATTAGTGAATGCAATGTAACACACACCCATACAATGCGCACCACCCCGTGATGTTTTTCTCACTCCTACTAGTGAATGTAATGTAACACACACCCATACAATGCGCACCACCCCGTGATGTTTTTCTCATTCCTACTAGTGAATGTAATGTAACACACAACCATACAATGCGCACCACCCCGTGATGTTTTTCTCACTGCTACTAGTGAATGTAATGTAACACACACCCATACAATGCGCACCACCCCGTGATGTTTTTCTCACTCCTACTAGTGAATGTAATGTAACACACACCCATACAATGGGCACCACCCCGTGATGTTTTTCTCACTCCTACTAGTGAATGTAATGTACACACAACCATACAATGCGCACCACCCCGCGATGATTTTCAGAAACCTATCCTACATTGCCACTGCATGTTCCCTGACCTCCCCATGCTGACCACCCCGCGGTGCTTTTCTCCATCCTACATTGCCACTCACTGCCTATCCTATTTCAGACCCTCCGATTCACACCACCCCGTGATGTTTTTCTCACTCCTAGTAGTGAATGTAATGTAACACACACCCATACAATGCGCACCACCCCGTGATGTTTTTCTCACTCCTACTAGTGAATGTAATGTAACACACACCCATACAATGCGCACCACCCCGCGATGTTTTTCAGAAACCTATCCTACATTGCCACTGCATGTTCCCTGACCTCCCCATGCTGACCACCCCGCGGTGCTTTTCTCCATCCTACATTGCCACTCACTGCCTAACCTAATTCAGACCCTCCGATTCACACCACCCCGTGATGTTTTTCTCACTCCTAGTAGTGAATGTAATGTAACACACACCCATACAATGCGCACCACCCCGTGATGTTTTTCTCACTCCTACTAGTGAAAGTAATGTAACACACACCCATACAATGCGCACCACCCCGTGATGTTTTTCTCACTCCTACTAGTGAATGTAATGTAACACACACCCATACAATGCGCACAACCCCGTGATATTTTTCTCACTCCTACTAGTGAATGTAATGTAACACACACCCATACAATGCGCACCACCCCGTGATTTTTTTCTCACTGCTACCAGTGAATGTAATGTAACACAAACCCATACAATGCGCACCACCCCGTGATGTTTTTCTCACTCCTACTAGTGAATGTAATGTAACACACACCCATACAATGCGCACCACCCCGTGATGTTTTTCTCACTCCTACTAGTGAATGTAATGTAACACACACCCATACAATGCGCACCACCCCGTGATGTTTTTCTCCCTCCTACTAGTGAATGTAATGTAACACACACCCATACAATGCGCACCACCCCGTGATGTTTTTCTCACTCCTACTAGTGAATGTAATGTAACACACACCCATACAATGCGCACCACCCCGTGATGTTTTTCTCACTGCTACTAGTGTATGTAATGTAACACACAGCCATACAATGCGCACCACCCCGTTATGTTTTTCTCACTCCTTCTAGTGAATGTAATGAAACACACACTCATACAATGCGCACCACCCCGTGATGTTTTTCTCACTCCTACTAGTGAATGTAATGTAACACACACCCATACAATGCGCACCACCCCGTGATGTTTTTCTGACTCCTAGTAGTGAATGTAATGTAACACACACCCATACAATGCACACCACCCCGTGATGTTTTTCTCACTCCTACTAGTGAATGTAATGTAACACACACCCATACAATGCACACCGCCCCGAGATGTTTTTCTCACTCCTACTAGTGAATGTAATGTAACACACACCCATACAATCGCACCACCCCGTGATGTTTTTCTCACTCCTACTAGTGAATGTAATGTAACACACACCCATACAATGCGCACCACCCCGTGATGTTTTTCTCACTCCTACTAGTGAATGTAATGTAACACACACCCATACAATGCGCACCACCCCGTGATGTTTTTCTCACTGCTACTAGTGAATGTAATGTAACACACACCCATACAATGCGCACCACCCCGTGATGTTTTTCTCACTCCTACTAGTGAATCTAATGTAACACACACCCATACAATGCGCACCACCCCGCGATGTTTTTCAGAAACCTATCCTACATTCCCACTGCATGTTCCCTGACCTCCCCATGCTGACCACCCCGCAGTGCTTTTCTCTATCCTACATTGCCACTCAGTGCCTATCCTAATTCAGACCCTCCGATTCACACCAACCCGTGATGTTTTTCTCACTCCTACTAGTGAATGTAATGTAACACACACCCATACAATGCGCACCACCCCGTGATGTTTTTCTCACTCCTACTAGCGAATGTGATGTAACACACACCCATACAATGCGCACCACCCCGTGATGTTTTTCTCACTCCTACTAGCGAATGTGATGTAACACACACCCATACAATGCGCACCACCCCGTGATGTTTTTCTCACTCCTACTAGCGAATGTGATGTAACACACACCCATACAATGCGCAACACCCCGTGATGTTTTTCTCACTCCTACTAGCGAATCTAATGTAACACACACCCATACAATGCGCACCACCCCGTGATGTTTTTCTCACTCCTACTAGTGAATGTAATGTAACACACACCCATACAATGCGCACCACCCCGTGATGTTTTTCTCACTCCTACTAGTGAATGTAATGTAACACACACCCATACAATGCGCACCCCCCCGTGATATCTTTCTCACTCCTACTAATGAATCTAATGTAACACACACCCATACAATGCGCACCACCCCGTGATGTTTTTCTCACTCCTACTAGTGAATGTAATGTAACACACACCCATACATTGCGCACCACCCCGTGATGTTTTTCTCACTCCTACTAATAAATGTAATGTAACACACACCCATACAATGCGCACCACCCCGTGATGTTTTTCTCACTCCTACTAGTGAATGTAATGTAACACACACCCATTCAATGCGCACCACCCCGTGATGTTTTTCTCACTCCTACAAGTGAATGTAATGTAACACACACCCATACAATGCGCACCACCCCGTGATGTTTTTCTCACTCCTACTAGTGAATGTAATGTAACACACACCCATACAATGCGCACCACCCCGTGATGTTTTTCTCACTGCTACTAGTGTATGTAATGTAACACACACCCATACAATACGCAGCACCCCGTGATGTTTTTCTCACTCCTACTAGTGAATGTAATGTAACACACACCCATACAATGCGCACCACCCCGTGATGTTTTTCTTACTCCCATTAGTGAATGTAATGTAACACACACCCATACAATGCGCACCACCCCGTGATGTTTTTGTCACTCCTACTAGTGAATCTAATGTAACACACACCCATACAATGCGCACCACCCCGCGATGTTTTTCAGAAACCTATCCTACATTCCCACTGCATGTTCCCTGACCTCCCCATGCTGACCACCCCGCGGTGCTTTTCTCTATCCTACATTGCCACTCACTGCCTAACCTAATTCAGACCCTCCGATTCACACCACCTCGTGATGTTTTTCTCACTCCTACTAGTGAATGTAATGTAACACACACCCATACAATGCGAACCACCCCGTGATGTTTTTCTCACTCCTACTAGTGAATGTAATGTAACACACACCCATACAATGCGCACCACCCCGTGATGTTTTTCTCACTCCTACTAGTGAATGTAATGTAACACACACCCATATAATGCGCACCACCCCGTGATGTTTTTCTCACTCCTACTAGTGAATGTAATGTAACACACACCCATACAATGCGCACCACCCCGTGATGTTTTTCTCACTCCTACTAGTGAATGTAATGTAACACACACCCATACAATGCGCACCACCCCGTGATGTTTTTCTCACTCCTACTAGTGAATGTAATGTAACACACACCCATACAATGCGCACCCCCCCGTGATGTTTTTCTCACTCCTACTAGTGAATCTAATGTAACACACACCCATACAATGCGCACCACCCCGTGATGTTTTTCTGACTCCTACTAGTGAATGTAATGTGACACACACCCATACAATGCGCACCACCCCGTGATGTTTTTCTCACTCCTACTAATAAATGTAATGTAACACACACCCATACAATGCGCACCACCCCGTGATGTTTTTCTCACTCATACTAGTGAATGTAATGTAACACACACCCATTCAATGCACACCACCCCGTGATGTTTTTCTCACTCCTACAAGTGAATGTAATGTAACACACACCCATACAATGCGCACCACCCCGTGATGTTTTTCTCACTCCTACTAGTGAATGTAATGTAACACACACCCATACAATGCGCACCACCCCGTGATGTTTTTCTCACTGCTACTAGTGTATGTAATGTAACACACACCCATACAATACGCACCACCCCGTGATGTTTTTCTCACTCCTTCTAGTGAATGTAATGTAACACACACCCATACAATGCGCACCACCCCGTGATGTTTTTCTCACTCCTAATAGTGAATGTAATGTAACACACACCCATACAATGCGCACCACCCCGTGATGTTTTTCTCACTCGTAGTAGTGAATGTAATGTAACACACACCCATACAATGCGCACCACCCCGTGATGTTTTTCTCACTCCTACTAGTGAATGTAATGTAACACACACCCATACAATGCGCACCCCCCCGTGATGTTTTTCTCACTCCTAAGTGAATGTAATGTAACACACACCCATACAGTGCGCACCACCCCGTGATGTTTTTCTCACTCCTACTAGTGAATGTAATGTAACACACACCCATACAGTGCGCACAACCCCGTGATATTTTTCTCACTCCTACTAATGAATGTAATGTAACACACACCCATACAATGCGCACCACCCCGTGATGTTTTTCTCAATGCTACTAGTAAATGTAATGTAACACACACCCATACAATGCGCACCACCCCGTGATGTTTTTCTCACTCCTACTAGTGAATGAAATGTAACACACACCCATACAATGCGCACCACCCCGTGATGTTTTTCTCACTGCTACTAGTGAATGTAATGAAACACACACCCATACAATGCGCACCACCCCGTGATGTTTTTCTCACTGCTACTAGTGAATGTAATGTAACACACACCCATACAATGCGCACCACCCTGTGATGTTTTTTCACTCCTACTAGTGAATGTAATGTAACACACACCCATACAATGCGCACCACCCCGTGATGTTTTTCTCACTCCTACTAGTGAATGTAATGTAACACACACCCATACAATGCGCACCACCCCGTGATGTTTTTCTCCCTCCTACTAGTGAATGTAATGTAACACACACCCATACAATGCGCACCACCCCGTGATGTTTTTCTCACTCCTACTAGTGAATGTAATGTAACACACACCCATACAATGCGCACCACCCCGTGATGTTTTTCTCACTCCTACTAGTGAATGTAATGTAACACACACCCATACAATGCGCACCACCCCGTGATGTTTCTCTCACTCCTACTAGTGAATGTAATGTACACACACCCATAAAATGCGCACCACCCCGCGATGTTTTTCAGAAACCTATCCTACATTGCCACTGCATGTTCCCTGACCTCCCCATGCTGACCACCCCGCGGTGCTTTTCTCCATCCTACATTGCCACTCACTGCCTATCCTATTTCAGACCCTCCGATTCACACCACCCCGTGATGTTTTTCTCACTCCTAGTAGTGAATGTAATGTAACACACACCCATACAATGCGCACCACCCCGTGATGTTTTTCTCACTCCTACTAGTGAATGTAATGTAACACACACCCATACAATGCGCACCACCCCGCGATGTTTTTCAGAAACCTATCCTACATTGCCACTGCATGTTCCCTGACCTCCCCATGCTGACCACCCCGCGGTGCTTTTCTCCATCCTACATTGCCACTCACTGCCTAACCTAATTCAGACCCTCCGATTCACACCACCCCGTGATGTTTTTCTCACTCCTAGTAGTGAATGTAATGTAACACACACCCATACAATGCGCACCACCCCGTGATGTTTTTCTCACTCCTACTAGTGAAAGTAATGTAACACACACCCATACAATGGCACCACCCCGTGATGTTTTTCTCACTCCTAATAGTGAATGTAATGTAACACACACCCATACAATGCGCACCACCCCGTGATGTTTTTCTCACTCGTAGTAGTGAATGTAATGTAACACACACCCATACAATGCGCACCACCCCGTGATGTTTTTCTCACTCCTACTAGTGAATGTAATGTAACACACACCCATACAATGCGCACCCCCCCGTGATGTTTTTCTCACTGCTAAGTGAATGTAATGTAACACACACCCATACAGTGCGCACCACCCCGTGATGTTTTTCTCACTCCTACTAGTGAATGTAATGTAACACACACCCATACAGTGCGCACAATCCTGTGATATTTTTCTCACTCCTACTAGTGAATGTAATGTAACACACACCCATACAATGCGCACCACCCCGTGATGTTTTTCTCAATGCTACTAGTAAATGTAATGTAACACACACCCATACAATGCGCACCACCCCGTGATGTTTTTCTCACTCCTACTAGTGAATGTAATGTAACACACACCCATACAATGCGCACCACCCCGTGATGTTTTTCTCACTGCTACTAGTGAATGTAATGAAACACACACCCATACAATGCGCACCACCCCGTGATGTTTTTCTCACTGCTACTAGTGAATGTAATGTAACACACACCCATACAATGCGCACCACCCCGTGATGTTTTTTCACTCCTACTAGTGAATGTAATGTAACACACACTCATACAATGCGCACCACCCGTGATGTTTTTCTCACTCCTACTAGTGAATGTAATGTAACACACACCCATACAATGCGCACCACCCCGTGATGTTTTTCTCACTCCTACTAGTGAATCTAATGTAACACACACCCATACAATGCGCAACCCCCCGTGATGTTTTTCTCACTCCTAAGTGAATGTAATGTAACACACACCCATACAATGCGCACCACCCCGTGATGTTTTTCTCACTCCTATTAGTGAATGTAATGTAACACACACCCATACAATGCGCACCACCCCGTGATGTTTTTCTCACTCCTACTAGTGAATGTAATGTAACACACACCCATACAAGGCGCACCCCCCCGTGATGTTTTTCTCACTCCTAAGTGAATGTAATGTAACACACACCCATACAATGCGCACCACCCCGTGATGTTTTTCTCACTCCTACTAGTGAATGTAATGTAACACACACCCATACAATGCGCACCACCCCGCGATGTTTTTCTCACTCCTACTAGTGAATGTAATGTAACACACACCCATACAATGCGCACCACCCCGTGATTTTTTTCTCACTGCTACCAGTGAATGTAATGTAACACAAACCCATACAATGCGCACCACCCCGTGATGTTTTTCTCACTCCTACTAGTGAATGTAATGTAACACACACCCATACAATGCGCACCACCCCGTGATGTTTTTCTCACTCCTACTAGTGAATGTAATGTAACACACACCCATACAATGCGCACCACCCCGTGATGTTTTTCTCCCTCCTACTAATGAATGTAATGTAACACACACCCATACAATGCGCACCACCCCGTGATGTTTTTCTCACTCCTACTAGTGAATGTAATGTAACACACCCATACAATGCGCACCACCCCGTGATGTTTTTCTCACTGCTACTAGTGTATGTAATGTAACACACAGCCATACAATGCGCACCACCCCGTTATGTTTTTCTCACTCCTTCTAGTGAATGTAATGAAACACACACTCATACAATGCGCACCACCCCGTGATGTTTTTCTCACTCCTACTAGTGAATGTAATGTAACACACACCCATACAATGCGCACCACCCCGTGATGTTTTTCTGACTCCTAGTAGTGAATGTAATGTAACACACACCCATACAATGCACACCACCCCGTGATGTTTTTCTCACTCCTACTAGTGAATGTAATGTAACACACACCCATACAATGCACACCGCCCCGAGATGTTTTTCTCACTCCTACTAGTGAATGTAATGTAAAACACACCCATACAATCGCACCACCCCGTGATGTTTTTCTCACTCCTACTAGTGAATGTAATGTAACACACACCCATACAATGCGCACCACCCCGTGATGTTTTTCTCACTCCTACTAGTGAATGTAATGTAACACACACCCATACAATGCGCACCACCCCGTGATGTTTTTCTCACTGCTACTAGTGAATGTAATGTAACACACACCCATACAATGCGCACCACCCCGTGATGTTTTTCTCACTCCTACTAGTGAATGTAATGTAACACACACCCATACAATGCGCACCACCCCGTGATGTTTTTCTCCCTCCTACTAGTGAATGTAATGTAACACACACCCATTAAATGCGCACCACCCCGTGATGTTTTTCTCACTCCTACTAGTGAATGTAATGTAACAAACACCCATACAATGCGCACCACCCCGTGATGTTTTTCTCACTCCTACTAGTGATTGTAATGTAACACACACCCATACGATGCGCACCACCCCGTGATGTTTTTCTCACTCCTACTAGTGAATGTAATGTAACACACACCCATACGATGCGCACCACCCCGTGATGTTTTTCTCACTCCTACTAGGGAATGTAATGTAACAAACTCCCATACGATGCGCACCACCCCGTGATGTTTTTCTCACTCCTACTAGTGAATGTAATGTAACACACACCCATACGATGCGCACCACCCGTGATGTTTTTCTCACTCCTACTAGTGAATGTAATATAACACACACCGATTCAATGCGCACCACCCCGTGATGTTTTTCTCACTCCTATTAGTGAATGCAATGTAACACACACCCATACAATGCGCACCACCCCGTGATGTTTTTCTCACTCCTACTAGTGAATGTAATGTAACACACACCCATACAATGCGCACCACCCCGTGATGTTTTTCTCATTCCTACTAGTGAATGTAATGTAACATACACCCATAAAATGCGCACCACCCCGTGATGTTTTTCTCACTGCTACTAGTGAATGTAATGTAACACACACCCATACAATGCGCACCACCCCGTGATGTTTTTCTCACTCCTACTAGTGAATGTAATGTAACACACACCCATACAATGCGCACAACCCCGTGATGTTTTTCTCCCTGTTACTAGTGAATGTAATGTAACACACACCCATACAATGCGCACAACCCCGTGATGTTTTTCTCACTCCTACTAGTGAATGTAATGTAACAAACACCCATACAATGCGCACCACCCCGTGATGTTTTTCTCACTCCTACTAGTGATTGTAATGTAACACACACCCATACGATGCGCACCACCCCGTGATGTTTTTCTCACTCCTACTAGTGAATGTAATGTAACACACACCCATACGATGCGCACCACCCCGTGATGTTTTTCTCCCTCATACTAGTGAATGTAATGTAACACACACCCATACGATGTGCACCACCCCGTGATGTTTTTCTCACTCCTACTAGTGAATGTAATGTAACACACACCCATACGATGCGCACCACCCCGTGATGTTTTTCTCCCTCCTACTAGTGAATGTAATGTAACACACACCCATACGATGTGCACCACCCGTGATGTTTTTCTCACTCCTACTAGTGAATGTAATATAACACACACCGATTCAATGCGCACCACCCCGTGATGTTTTTCTCACTCCTACTAGTGAATGCAATGTAACAGACACCCATAAAATGCGCACCACCCCGTGATGTTTTTCTCACTCCTACTAGTGAATGTAATGTAACACACACCCATACAATGCGCACCACCCCGTGATGTTTTTCTCATTCCTACTAGTGAATGTAATGTAACACACACCCATACAATGCGCTCCACCCCGTGATGTTTTTCTCACTCCTACTAGTGAATCTAATGTAACACACACCCATACAATGCGCACCACCCCGTGATGTTTTTCTCACTCCTACTAGTGAATGTAATGTAACACACACCCATAAAATGCGCACCACCCCGTGATGTTTTTCTCACTCCTACTAGTGAATGTAATGTAACACACACCCATACAATGCGCACCACCCCGTGATGTTTTTCTCACTCCTACTAGTGAATGTAATGTAACACACACCCATACAATGCGCACCACCCCGTGATGTTTTTCTCACTCCTAGTAGTGAATGTAATGTAACGCACACCCATACAATGCCCACCACCCCGTGATGTTTTTCTCACTCCTACTAGTGAATCTAATGTAACACACACCCATACAATGCGCACCACCCCGTGATGTTTTGCTCACTCCTACTAGTGAATGTAATGTAACACACACCCATACAATGCGCACCACCCCGTGATGTTTTTCTCACTCCTACTAGTGAATGTAATGTAACACACACCCATACAATGCGCACCACCCCGTGATGTTTTTCTCACTGCTACTAGTGAATGTAACGGAACACACACCCATAAAATGCGCACCACCCCGTGATGTTTTTCTCACTCCTACTAGCGAATGTAACGTAACACACACCCATACAATGCGCACCACCCCGTGATGTTTTTCTCACTCCTACTAGCGAATGTAACGTAACACACACCCATACAATGCGCACCACCCCGTGATGTTTTTCTCACTCCTACTAGCGAATGTAACGTAACACACACCCATACAATGCGCACCACCCCGTGATGTTTTTCTCCCTCATACTAGTGAATGTAATGTAACACACACCCATACGATGCGCACCACCCCGTGATGTTTTTCTCACTCCTAATAGGGAATGTAATGTAACAAACTCCCATACGATGCGCACCACCCCGTGATGTTTTTCTCACTCCTACTAGTGAATGTAATGTAACACACACCCATACGATGCGCACCACCCCGTGATGTTTTTCTCCCTCCTACTAGTGAATGTAATGTAACACACACCCATACGATGCGCACCTCCCGTGATGTTTTTCTCACTCCTACTAGTGAATGTAATATAACACACACCGATTCAATGCGCACCACCCCGTGATGTTTTTCTCACTCCTATTAGTGAATGCAATGTAACACACACCCATACAATGCGCACCACCCCGTGATGTTTTTCTCACTCCTACTAGTGAATGTAATGTAACACACACCCATACAATGCGCACCACCCCGTGATGTTTTTCTCATTCCTACTAGTGAATGTAATGTAACACACAACCATACAATGCGCACCACCCCGTGATGTTTTTCTCACTGCTACTAGTGAATGTAATGTAACACACACCCATACAATGCGCACCACCCCGTGATGTTTTTCTCACTCCTACTAGTGAATGTAATGTAACACACACCCATACAATGCGCACAACCCCGTGATGTTTTTCTCCCTCCTACTAGTGAATGTAATGTAACACACACCCATACAATGGGCACCACCCCGTGATGTTTTTCTCACTCCTACTAGTGAATGTAATGTAACAAACACCCATACAATGCGCACCACCCCGTGATGTTTTTCTCACTCCTACTAGTGATTGTAATGTAACACACACCCATACGATGCGCACCACCCCGTGATGTTTTTCTCACTCCTACTAGTGAATGTAATGTAACACACACCCATACGATGCGCACCACCCCGTGATGTTTTTCTCACTCCTACTAGTGAATGTAATGTAACACACACCCATACGATGCGCACCACCCCGTGATGTTTTTCTCATTCCTACTAGTGAATGTAATGTAACACACACCCATACAATGCGCACCACCCCGTGATGTTTTTCTCATTCCTACTAGTGAATGTAATGTAACACACACCCATACAATGCGCACCACCCCGTGATGTTTTTCTCACTCCTACTAGTGAATGTAATGTAACACACACCCATACAATGCGCACCACCCCGCGATGTTTTTCTCACTCCTACTAGTGAATGTAATGTAACACACACATACAATGCGCACCACCCCGTGATTTTTTTCTCACTGCTACCAGTGAATGTAATGTAACACAAACCCATACAATGCGCACCACCCCGTGATGTTTTTCTCACTCCTACTAGTGAATGTAATGTAACACACACCCATACAATGCGCACCACCCCGTGATGTTTTTCTCACTCCTACTAGTGAATGTAATGTAACACACACCCATACAATGCGCACCACCCCGTGATGTTTTTCTCCCTCCTACTAGTGAATGTAATGTAACACACACCCATACAATGCGCACCACCCCGTGATGTTTTTCTCACTCCTACTAGTGAATGTAATGTAACACACCCATACAATGCGCACCACCCCGTGATGTTTTTCTCACTGCTACTAGTGTATGTAATGTAACACACAGCCATACAATGCGCACCACCCCGTTATGTTTTTCTCACTCCTTCTAGTGAATGTAATGAAACACACACTCATACAATGCGCACCACCCCGTGATGTTTTTCTCACTCCTACTAGTGAATGTAATGTAACACACACCCATACAATGCGCACCACCCCGTGATGTTTTTCTGACTCCTAGTAGTGAATGTAATGTAACACACACCCATACAATGCACACCACCCCGTGATGTTTTTCTCACTCCTACTAGTGAATGTAATGTAACACACACCCATACAATGCACACCGCCCCGAGATGTTTTTCTCACTCCTACTAGTGAATGTAATGTAAAACACACCCATACAATCGCACCACCCCGTGATGTTTTTCTCACTCCTACTAGTGAATGTAATGTAACACACACCCATACAATGCGCACCACCCCGTGATGTTTTTCTCACTCCTACTAGTGAATGTAATGTAACACACACCCATACAATGCGCACCACCCCGTGATGTTTTTCTCACTGCTACTAGTGAATGTAATGTAACACACACCCATACAATGCGCACCACCCCGTGATGTTTTTCTCACTCCTACTAGTGAATGTAATGTAACACACACCCATACAATGCGCACCACCCCGTGATGTTTTTCTCCCTCCTACTAGTGAATGTAATGTAACACACACCCATTAAATGCGCACCACCCCGTGATGTTTTTCTCACTCCTACTAGTGAATGTAATGTAACAAACACCCATACAATGCGCACCACCCCGTGATGTTTTTCTCACTCCTACTAGTGATTATAATGTAACACACACCCATACGATGCGCACCACCCCGTGATGTTTTTCTCACTCCTACTAGTGAATGTAATGTAACACACACCCATACGATGCGCACCACCCCGTGATGTTTTTCTCACTCCTACTAGGGAATGTAATGTAACAAACTCCCATACGATGCGCACCACCCCGTGATGTTTTTCTCACTCCTACTAGTGAATGTAATGTAACACACACCCATACGATGCGCACCACCCGTGATGTTTTTCTCACTCCTACTAGTGAATGTAATATAACACACACCGATTCAATGCGCACCACCCCGTGATGTTTTTCTCACTCCTATTAGTGAATGCAATGTAACACACACCCATACAATGCGCACCACCCCGTGATGTTTTTCTCACTCCTACTAGTGAATGTAATGTAACACACACCCATACAATGCGCACCAGCCCGTGATGTTTTTCTCATTCCTACTAGTGAATGTAATGTAACATACACCCATAAAATGCGCACCACCCCGTGATGTTTTTCTCACTGCTACTAGTGAATGTAATGTAACACACACCCATACAATGCGCACCACCCCGTGATGTTTTTCTCACTCCTACTAGTGAATGTAATGTAACACACACCCATACAATGCGCACAACCCCGTGATGTTTTTCTCCCTGTTACTAGTGAATGTAATGTAACACACACCCATACAATGCGCACAACCCCGTGATGTTTTTCTCACTCCTACTAGTGAATGTAATGTAACAAACACCCATACAATGCGCACCACCCCGTGATGTTTTTCTCACTCCTACTAGTGATTGTAATGTAACACACACCCATACGATGCGCACCACCCCGTGATGTTTTTCTCACTCCTACTAGTGAATGTAATGTAACACACACCCATACGATGCGCACCACCCCGTGATGTTTTTCTCCCTCATACTAGTGAATGTAATGTAACACACACCCATACGATGTGCACCACCCCGTGATGTTTTTCTCACTCCTACTAGTGAATGTAATGTAACACACACCCATACGATGCGCACCACCCCGTGATGTTTTTCTCCCTCCTACTAGTGAATGTAATGTAACACACACCCATACGATGTGCACCACCCGTGATGTTTTTCTCACTCCTACTAGTGAATGTAATATAACACACACCGATTCAATGCGCACCACCCCGTGATGTTTTTCTCACTCCTACTAGTGAATGCAATGTAACAGACACCCATAAAATGCGCACCACCCCGTGATGTTTTTCTCACTCCTACTAGTGAATGTAATGTAACACACACCCATACAATGCGCACCACCCCGTGATGTTTTTCTCATTCCTACTAGTGAATGTAATGTAACACACACCCATACAATGCGCTCCACCCCGTGATGTTTTTCTCACTCCTACTAGTGAATCTAATGTAACACACACCCATACAATGCGCACCACCCCGTGATGTTTTTCTCACTCCTACTAGTGAATGTAATGTAACACACAACCATACAATGCGCACCACCCCGTGATGTTTTTCTCACTGCTACTAGTGAATGTAATGTAACACACACCCATACAATGCGCACCACCCCGTGATGTTTTTCTCACTCCTACTAGTGAATGTAATGTAACACACACCCATACAATGCGCACAACCCCGTGATGTTTTTCTCCCTCCTACTAGTGAATGTAATGTAACACACACCCATACAATGGGCACCACCCCGTGATGTTTTTCTCACTCCTACTAGTGAATGTAATGTAACAAACACCCATACAATGCGCACCACCCCGTGATGTTTTTCTCACTCCTACTAGTGATTGTAATGTAACACACACCCATACGATGCGCACCACCCCGTGATGTTTTTCTCACTCCTACTAGTGAATGTAATGTAACACACACCCATACGATGCGCACCACCCCGTGATGTTTTTCTCACTCCTACTAGTGAATGTAATGTAACACACACCCATACGATGCGCACCACCCCGTGATGTTTTTCTCATTCCTACTAGTGAATGTAATGTAACACACACCCATACAATGCGCACCACCCCGTGATGTTTTTCTCATTCCTACTAGTGAATGTAATGTAACACACACCCATACAATGCGCACCACCCCGTGATGTTTTTCTCACTCCTACTAGTGAATGTAATGTAACACACACCCATACAATGCGCACCACCCCGCGATGTTTTTCTCACTCCTACTAGTGAATGTAATGTAACACACACCCATACAATGCGCACCACCCCGTGATTTTTTTCTCACTGCTACCAGTGAATGTAATGTAACACAAACCCATACAATGCGCACCACCCCGTGATGTTTTTCTCACTCCTACTAGTGAATGTAATGTAACACACACCCATACAATGCGCACCACCCCGTGATGTTTTTCTCACTCCTACTAGTGAATGTAATGTAACACACACCCATACAATGCGCACCACCCCGTGATGTTTTTCTCCCTCCTACTAGTGAATGTAATGTAACACACACCCATACAATGCGCACCACCCCGTGATGTTTTTCTCACTCCTACTAGTGAATGTAATGTAACACACCCATACAATGCGCACCACCCCGTGATGTTTTTCTCACTGCTACTAGTGTATGTAATGTAACACACAGCCATACAATGCGCACCACCCCGTTATGTTTTTCTCACTCCTTCTAGTGAATGTAATGAAACACACACTCATACAATGCGCACCACCCCGTGATGTTTTTCTCACTCCTACTAGTGAATGTAATGTAACACACACCCATACAATGCGCACCACCCCGTGATGTTTTTCTGACTCCTAGTAGTGAATGTAATGTAACACACACCCATACAATGCACACCACCCCGTGATGTTTTTCTCACTCCTACTAGTGAATGTAATGTAACACACACCCATACAATGCACACCGCCCCGAGATGTTTTTCTCACTCCTACTAGTGAATGTAATGTAAAACACACCCATACAATCGCACCACCCCGTGATGTTTTTCTCACTCCTACTAGTGAATGTAATGTAACACACACCCATACAATGCGCACCACCCCGTGATGTTTTTCTCACTCCTACTAGTGAATGTAATGTAACACACACCCATACAATGCGCACCACCCCGTGATGTTTTTCTCACTGCTACTAGTGAATGTAATGTAACACACACCCATACAATGCGCACCACCCCGTGATGTTTTTCTCACTCCTACTAGTGAATGTAATGTAACACACACCCATACAATGCGCACCACCCCGTGATGTTTTTCTCCCTCCTACTAGTGAATGTAATGTAACACACACCCATTAAATGCGCACCACCCCGTGATGTTTTTCTCACTCCTACTAGTGAATGTAATGTAACAAACACCCATACAATGCGCACCACCCCGTGATGTTTTTCTCACTCCTACTAGTGATTATAATGTAACACACACCCATACGATGCGCACCACCCCGTGATGTTTTTCTCACTCCTACTAGTGAATGTAATGTAACACACACCCATACGATGCGCACCACCCCGTGATGTTTTTCTCACTCCTACTAGGGAATGTAATGTAACAAACTCCCATACGATGCGCACCACCCCGTGATGTTTTTCTCACTCCTACTAGTGAATGTAATGTAACACACACCCATACGATGCGCACCACCCGTGATGTTTTTCTCACTCCTACTAGTGAATGTAATATAACACACACCGATTCAATGCGCACCACCCCGTGATGTTTTTCTCACTCCTATTAGTGAATGCAATGTAACACACACCCATACAATGCGCACCACCCCGTGATGTTTTTCTCACTCCTACTAGTGAATGTAATGTAACACACACCCATACAATGCGCACCACCCCGTGATGTTTTTCTCATTCCTACTAGTGAATGTAATGTAACATACACCCATAAAATGCGCACCACCCCGTGATGTTTTTCTCACTGCTACTAGTGAATGTAATGTAACACACACCCATACAATGCGCACCACCCCGTGATGTTTTTCTCACTCCTACTAGTGAATGTAATGTAACACACACCCATACAATGCGCACAACCCCGTGATGTTTTTCTCCCTGTTACTAGTGAATGTAATGTAACACACACCCATACAATGCGCACAACCCCGTGATGTTTTTCTCACTCCTACTAGTGAATGTAATGTAACAAACACCCATACAATGCGCACCACCCCGTGATGTTTTTCTCACTCCTACTAGTGATTGTAATGTAACACACACCCATACGATGCGCACCACCCCGTGATGTTTTTCTCACTCCTACTAGTGAATGTAATGTAACACACACCCATACGATGCGCACCACCCCGTGATGTTTTTCTCCCTCATACTAGTGAATGTAATGTAACACACACCCATACGATGTGCACCACCCCGTGATGTTTTTCTCACTCCTACTAGTGAATGTAATGTAACACACACCCATACGATGCGCACCACCCCGTGATGTTTTTCTCCCTCCTACTAGTGAATGTAATGTAACACACACCCATACGATGTGCACCACCCGTGATGTTTTTCTCACTCCTACTAGTGAATGTAATATAACACACACCGATTCAATGCGCACCACCCCGTGATGTTTTTCTCACTCCTACTAGTGAATGCAATGTAACAGACACCCATAAAATGCGCACCACCCCGTGATGTTTTTCTCACTCCTACTAGTGAATGTAATGTAACACACACCCATACAATGCGCACCACCCCGTGATGTTTTTCTCATTCCTACTAGTGAATGTAATGTAACACACACCCATACAATGCGCTCCACCCCGTGATGTTTTTCTCACTCCTACTAGTGAATCTAATGTAACACACACCCATACAATGCGCACCACCCCGTGATGTTTTTCTCACTCCTACTAGTGAATGTAATGTAACACACACCCATAAAATGCGCACCACCCCGTGATGTTTTTCTCACTCCTACTAGTGAATGTAATGTAACACACACCCATACAATGCGCACCACCCCGTGATGTTTTTCTCACTCCTACTAGTGAATGTAATGTAACACACACCCATACAATGCGCACCACCCCGTGATGTTTTTCTCACTCCTAGTAGTGAATGTAATGTAACGCACACCCATACAATGCCCACCACCCCGTGATGTTTTTCTCACTCCTACTAGTGAATCTAATGTAACACACACCCATACAATGCGCACCACCCCGTGATGTTTTGCTCACTCCTACTAGTGAATGTAATGTAACACACACCCATACAATGCGCACCACCCCGTGATGTTTTTCTCACTCCTACTAGTGAATGTAATGTAACACACACCCATACAATGCGCACCACCCCGTGATGTTTTTCTCACTGCTACTAGTGAATGTAACGGAACACACACCCATAAAATGCGCACCACCCCGTGATGTTTTTCTCACTCCTACTAGCGAATGTAACGTAACACACACCCATACAATGCGCACCACCCCGTGATGTTTTTCTTACTCCTACTAGCGAATGTAACGTAACACACACCCATACAATGCGCACCACCCCGTGATGTTTTTCTCACTCCTACTAGCGAATGTAACGTAACACACACCCATACAATGCGCACCACCCCGTGATGTTTTTCTCCCTCATACTAGTGAATGTAATGTAACACACACCCATACGATGCGCACCACCCCGTGATGTTTTTCTCACTCCTACTAGGGAATGTAATGTAACAAACTCCCATACGATGCGCACCACCCCGTGATGTTTTTCTCACTCCTACTAGTGAATGTAATGTAACACACACCCATACGATGCGCACCACCCCGTGATGTTTTTCTCCCTCCTACTAGTGAATGTAATGTAACACACACCCATACGATGCGCACCTCCCGTGATGTTTTTCTCACTCCTACTAGTGAATGTAATATAACACACACCGATTCAATGCGCACCACCCCGTGATGTTTTTCTCACTCCTATTAGTGAATGCAATGTAACACACACCCATACAATGCGCACCACCCCGTGATGTTTTTCTCACTCCTACTAGTGAATGTAATGTAACACACACCCATACAATGCGCACCACCCCGTGATGTTTTTCTCATTCCTACTAGTGAATGTAATGTAACACACAACCATACAATGCGCACCACCCCGTGATGTTTTTCTCACTGCTACTAGTGAATGTAATGTAACACACACCCATACAATGCGCACCACCCCGTGATGTTTTTCTCACTCCTACTAGTGAATGTAATGTAACACACACCCATACAATGCGCACAACCCCGTGATGTTTTTCTCCCTCCTACTAGTGAATGTAATGTAACACACACCCATACAATGGGCACCACCCCGTGATGTTTTTCTCACTCCTACTAGTGAATGTAATGTAACAAACACCCATACAATGCGCACCACCCCGTGATGTTTTTCTCACTCCTACTAGTGATTGTAATGTAACACACACCCATACGATGCGCACCACCCCGTGATGTTTTTCTCACTCCTACTAGTGAATGTAATGTAACACACACCCATACGATGCGCACCACCCCGTGATGTTTTTCTCATTCCTACTAGTGAATGTAATGTAACACACACCCATACAATGCGCACCACCCCGTGATGTTTTTCTCATTCCTACTAGTGAATGTAATGTAACACACACCCATACAATGCGCACCACCCCGTGATGTTTTTCTCACTGCTACTAGTGAATGTAATGGAACACACACCCATACAATGCGCACCACCCCGTGATGTTTTTCTCACTCCTACTAGCGAATGTAACGTAACACACACCCATACAATGCGCACCACCCCGTGATGTTTTTCTCACTCCTACTAGCGAATGTAACGTAACACACACCCATACAATGCGCACCACCCCGTGATGTTTTTCTCACTCCTACTAGGGAATCTAATGTAACACACACCCATACCATGCGCACCACCCCGTGATGTTTTTCTCACTCCTACTAGTGAATGTAATGTAACCCACAACCATACAATGCGCACCACCCCGTGATGTTTTTCTCACTCCTAGTAGCGAATATAATGTAACACACACCCATACAATGCGCACCACCCCGTGATGTTTTTCTCACTGCTACTAGTGAATGTAATGTAACACACACCCATACAATGCGCACCACCCCGTGATGTTTTTCTCACTCCTACTAGTGGATGTAATGTAACACACACCCATACAATGCGCACCACCCCGTGATGTTTTTCTCACTCCTACTAGTGAATGTAATGTAACACACACCCATTCAATGCGCACCACCCCGTGATGTTTTTCTCACTCCTACAAGTGAATGTAATGTAACACACACGCATACAATGCGCACCACCCCGTGATGTTTTTCTCACTCCTACTAGTGAATGTAATGTAACACACACCCATACAATGCGCACCACCCCGTGATGTTTTTCTCACTCCTACTAGTGAATGTAATGTAACACACACCCATACAATGCGCACAACCCCGTGATGTTTTTCTCCCTCCTACTAGTGAATGTAATGTAACACACACCCATACAATGGGCACCACCCCGTGATGTTTTTCTCACTCCTACTAGTGAATGTAATGTAACAAACACCCATACAATGCGCACCACCCCGTGATGTTTTTCTCACTCCTACTAGTGATTGTAATGTAACACACACCCATATGATGCGCACCACCCCGTGATGTTTTTCTCACTCCTACTAGTGAATGTAATGTAACACACACCCATACGATGCGCACCACCCCGTGATGTTTTTCTCATTCCTACTAGTGAATGTAATGTAACACACACCCATACAATGCGCACCACCCCGTGATGTTTTTCTCATTCCTACTAGTGAATGTAATGTAACACACACCCATACAATGCGCACCACCCCGTGATGTTTTTCTCACTCCTACTAGTGAATCTAATGTAACACACACCCATACAATGCGCACCACCCCGTGATGTTTTTCTCACTCCTACTAGTGAATCTAATGTAACACACACCCATAAAATGCGCACCACCCCGTGATGTTTTTCTCACTCCTACTAGTGAATGTAATGTAACACACACCCATACAATGCGCACCACCCCGTGATGTTTTTCTCACTCCTACTAGTGAATGTAATGTAACACACACCCATACAATGAGCACCACCCCGTGATGTTTTTCTCACTCCTAGTAGTGAATGTAATGTAACGCACACCCATACAATGCCCACCACCCCGTGATGTTTTTCTCACTCCTACTAGTGAATCTAATGTAACACACACCCATACAATGCGCACCACCCCGTGATGTTTTGCTCACTCCTACTAGTGAATGTAATGTAACACACACCCATACAATGCGCACCACCCCGTGATGTTTTTCTCACTCCTACTAGTGAATGTAATGTAACACACACCCATACAATGCGCACCACCCCGTGATGTTTTTCTCACTGCTACTAGTGAATGTAACGGAACACACACCCATAAAATGCGCACCACCCCGTGATGTTTTTCTCACTCCTACTAGCGAATGTAACGTAACACACACCCATACAATGCGCACCACCCCGTGATGTTTTTCTCACTCCTACTAGCGAATGTAACGTAACACACACCCATACAATGCGCACCACCCCGTGATGTTTTTCTCACTCCTACTAGCGAATGTAACGTAACACACACCCATACAATGCGCACCACCCCGTGATGTTTTTCTCACTCCTACTAGCGAATGTAACGTAACACACACCCATACAATGCGCACCACCCCGTGATGTTTTTCTCACTCCTACTAGCGAATGTAATGTAACACACACCCATACAATGCGCACCACCCCGTGATGCTTTTCTCACTACTACTATCGAATGTATTGTAACACACACCCATACAATGCGCACCACCCCGTGATGTTTTTCTCACTCCTACTAGTGAATCTAATGTAACACACACCCATACAATGCGCACCACCCCGTGATGTTTTTCTCACTCCTACTAGTGAATGTAATGTAACCCACAACCATACAATGCGCACCACCCCGTGATGTTTTTCTCACTCCTACTAGCGAATATAATGTAACACACACCCATACAATGCGCACCACCCCGTGATGTTTTTCTCACTGCTACTAGTGAATGTAATGTAACACACACCCATACAATGCGCACCACCCCGTGATGTTTTTCTCACTCCTACTAGTGAATCTAATGTAACACACACCCATACAATGTGCACCACCCCGTGATGTTTTTATCACTGCTACTAGTGAATGTAATGTAACACACACCCATACAATGCGCACCCCCCCGTGATGTTTTTCTCACTCCTACTAGTGAATCTAATGTAACACACACCCATACAATGCGCACCACCCCGTGATGTTTTTCTCACTCCTACTAGTGAATGTAATGTAACACACACCCATACAATGCGCACCACCCCGTGATGTTTTTCTCACTCCTACTAGTGGATGTAATGTAACACACACCCATACAATGCGCACCACCCCGTGATGTTTTTCTCACTCCTACTAGTGAATGTAGTGTAACACACACCCATTCAATGCGCACCACCCCGTGATGTTTTTCTCAGTCCTACAAGTGAATGTAATGTAACACACACCCATACAATGCGCACCACCCCGTGATGTTTTTCTCACTCCTACTAGTGAATGTAATGTAACACACACCCATACAATGCGCACCACCCCGTGATGTTTTTCTCACTGCTACTAGTGTATGTAATGTAACACACACCCATACAATACGCACCACCCCGTGATGTTTTTCTCACGCCTTCTAGTGAATGTAATGTAACACACACCCATACAATGCGCACCACGCCGTGATGTTTTTCTCACTAGTAGTAGTGAATGTAATGTAACACACACCCATACAATGCGCACCACCCCGTGATGTTTTTGTCAGTCCTACTAGTGAAAGTAATGTAACACACACCCATACAATGCGCACAGCCCCGTGATGTTTTTCTCACTCCTACTAGTGAATGTAATGTAACACACACCCATACAATGCGCACCACCCCGTGATGTTTTTCTCACTGGTACTAGTGAATGTAATGTAACACACACCCATAAAATGCGCACCACCCCGTGATGTTTTTCTCACTGCTACTAGCGAATGTAACGTAACACACACCCATACAATGCGCACCACCCCGTGATGTTTTTCTCACTCCTACTAGTGAATGTAATGTAACACACACCCATACAATGTGCACCACCCCGTGATATTTTTCTCACTCCTACTAGTGAATGTAATGTAACACACACCCATACAATGCGCACCACCCCGTGATGTTTTTCTCACTCCTATTAGTGAATGTAATGTAACACACACCCATACAATGCGCACCACCCCGTGATGTTTTTCTCACTCCTACTAGTGAATGTAATGTAACACACACCCATACAATGCGCACCACCCCGTGATGTTTTTCTTACTCCTATTAATGAATGTAATGTAACACACACCCATACAATGCGCACCACCCCGTGATGTTTTTCTCACTCCTACTAGTGAATCTAATGTAACACACACCCATACAATGCGCACCACCCCGCGATGTTTTTCAGAAACCTATCCTACATTCCCACTGCATGTTCCCTGACCTCCCCATGCTGACCACCCCGTGGTGCTTTTCTCTATGCTACATTGCCACTCCCTGCCTATCCTAATTCAGACCCTCCGATTCACACCACCCCGTGATGTTTTTCTCACTCCTACTAGTGAATGTAATGTAACACACACCCATACAATGCGCACCACCCCGTGATGTTTTTCTCACTCCTACTAGTGAATGTAATGTAACACACACCCATACAATGCGCACCACCCCGTGATGTTTTTCTCACTCCTAATAGTGAATGTAATGTAACACACACCCATACAATGCGCACCACCCCGTGATGTTTTTCTCACTCCTACTAGTGAATGTAATGTAACACACACCCATACAGTGCGCACCACCCCATGATGTTTTTCTCACTCCTACTAGTGAATGTAATGTAACACACACCCATACAGTGCGCACCACCCCGTGATGTTTTTCTCACTCCTACTAGTAAATGTAATGTAACGCACACCCATACAATGCGCACCACCCCGTGATGTTTTTCTCACTCCTACTAGTGAATGTAATGTAACACACACCCATACAATGCGCACCACCCCGTGATGTTTTTCTCACTCCTACTAGTGAATGTAATGTAACACACACCCATACAATGCGCACCACCCCGTGATGTTTTTCTCACTGCTACTAGTGAATGTAACGGAACACACACCCATACAATGCGCACCACCCCGTGATGTTTTTCTCACTCCTACTAGCGAATGTAACGTAACACACACCCATACAATGCGCACCACCCCGTGATGTTTTTCTCACTCCTACTAGCGAATGTAACGTAACACACACCCATACAATGCGCACCACCCCGTGATGTTTTTCTCACTCCTACTAGCGAATGTAATGTAACACACACCCATACAATGCGCACCACCCCGTGATGTTTTTCTCACTCCTACTAGCGAATGTAACGTAACACACACCCATACAATGCGCACCACCCCGTGATGTTTTTCTCACTCCTACTAGCGAATGTAATGTAACACACACGCATACAATGCGCACCACCCCGTGATGTTTTTCTCACTACTACTAGCGAATGTAATGTAACACACACCCATACAATGCGCACCACCCCGTGATGTTTTTCTCACTCCTACTAGGGAATCTAATGTAACACACACCCATACCATGCGCACCACCCCGTGATGTTTTTCTCACTCCTACTAGTGAATGTAATGTAACCCACAACCATACAATGCGCACCACCCCGTGATATTTTTCTCACTCCTAGTAGCGAATATAATGTAACACACACCCATACAATGCGCACCACCCCGTGATGTTTTTCTCACTGCTACTAGTGAATGTAATGTAACACACACCCATACAATGCGCACCACCCCGTGATGTTTTTCTCACTCCTACTAGTGGATGTAATGTAACACACACCCATACAATGCGCACCACCCGTGATGTTTTTCTCACTCCTACTAGTGAATGTAATGTAACACACACCCATTCAATGCGCACCACCCCGTGATGTTTTTCTCACTCCTACAAGTGAATGTAATGTAACACACACCCATAAAATGCGCACCACCCCGTGATGTTTTTCTCACTCCTACTAGTGAATGTAATGTACCACACACCCATAAAATGCGCACCACCCCGTGATGTTTTTCTCACTCCTACTAGTGAATGTAATGTAACACACACCCATAAAATGCGCACCACCCCGTGATGTTTTTCTCACTCCTACTCGTGAATGTAATGTAACACACACCCATACAATACGCACCACCCCGTGATGTTTTTCTCACTCCTACTAGTGAATGTAATGTAACACACACCCATACAATGCGCACCACCCGGTGATGTTTTTCTCACTCCTACTAGTGAATGTAATGTAACACACAGCCATACAATGCGCACCACCCCGTGATGTTTTTCTCACTCCTTCTAGTGAATGTAATGTAACACACACCCATACAATGCGCAACACCCGGTGATGTTTTTCTCACTCCTACTAGTGAATGTAATGTAACACACACCCATACAATGCGCACCACCCCGTGATGTTTTTCTGACTCCTAGTAATGAATGTAATGTAACACACACCCATACAATGCGCACCACCCCGTGATGTTTTTCTCACTCCTAGTAGTGAATGTAATGTAACACACACCCATACAATGCGCACCACCCCGTGATGTTTTTCTCACTCCTACTAGTGAATGTAATGTAACACACACCCATAAAATGCGCACCACCCCGTGATGTTTTTCTCACTCCTACTCGTGAATGTAATGTAACACACACCCATACAATGCGCACCACCCCGTGATGTTTTTCTCACTCCTACTAGTGAATGTAATGTAACACACACCCATACAATGCGCACCACCCCGTGATGTTTTTCTCACTGCTACTAGTGAATGTAATGTAACACACACCCATACAATGCGCACCACCCCGTGATGTTTTTCTCACTCCTACTAGTGAATGTAATGTAACACACACCCATAAAATGCGCACCACCCCGTGATGTTTTTCTCACTCCTACTAGTGAATGTAATGTAACAAACACCCATACAATGCACACAACCCCGTGATGTTTTTCTCACTCCTACTAGTGATTGTAATGTAACACACACCCATACGATGCGCACCACCCCGTGATGTTTTTCTCACTCCTACTAGTGAATGTAATGTAACACACACCCATACGATGCGCACCACCCCGTGATGTTTTTCTCCCTCCTACTAGTGAATGTAATGTAACACACACCCATACGATGCGCACCACCCGTGATGTTTTTCTCCCTCCTACTAGTGAATGTAATATAACACACACCCATACAATGCGCACCACCCCGTGATGTTTTTCTCACTCCTACTAGTGAATGCATTGTAACACACACCCATACAATGCGCACCACCCCGTGATGTTTTTCTCACTCCTACTAGTGAATGCAATGTAACACACAGCCCTACAATGCGCACCACCCCGTGATGTTTTTCTCATTCCTACTAGTGAATGTAATGTAACACACACCCATACAATGCGCACCACCCCGTGATGTTTTTCTCACTCCTACTAGTGAATCTAATGTAACACACACCCATACAATGCGCACCACCCCGTGATGTTTTTCTCACTCCTACTAGTGAATCTAATGTAACACACACCCATACAATGCGCACCACCCCATGATGTTTTTCTCACTCCTACTAGTGAATGTAATGTAACACACACACATACAATGCGCACCACCCCGTGATGTTTTTCTCACTCCTACTAGTGAATGTAATGTAACACACACCCATACAATGCGCACCACCCCGTGATGTTTTTCTCACTCCTACTAGTGAATGTAATGTAACACACACCCATACAATGCGCACCACCCCGTGATGTTTTTCTCACTCCTACTAGTGAATGTAATGTAACACACACCCATACAATGCGCACCACCCCGTGATATTTTTCTCACTCCTACTAGTGAATGTAATGTAACACACACCCATACAATGCGCACCACCCCGTGATGTTTTTCTCACTCCTACTAGTGAATGTAATGTAACACACACCCATACAATGCGCACCACCCCGTGATGTTTTTCTCACTCCTACTAGTGAATGTAACGTAACACACACCCGTACAATGCGCACAACCCCGTGATGTTTTTCTCACTGCTACTAGTGAATGTAACGTAACACACACCCATACAATGCTCACCACCCCGTGATGTTTTTCTCACTGCTACTAGTGAATGTAACGGAACACACACCCATACAATGCGCACCACCCCGTGATATTTTTCTCACTCCTACTAGTGAATGTAACGTAACACACACCCATACAATGCGCACCACCCCGTGATGTTTTTCTCACTGCTACTAGTGAATGTAACGGAACACACACCCATACAATGCGCACCACCCCGTGATATTTTTCTCACTCCTACTAGTGAATGTAACGGAACACACACCCATACAATGCGCACCACCTCGTGATATTTTTCTCACTCCTACTAGTGAATGTAACGTAACACACACCCATACAATGCGCACCACCCCGTGATGTTTTTCTCACTCCTACTAGTGAATGTAACGTAACACACACTCATACAATGCGCACCACCCCGTGATGTTTTTCTCACTCCTACTAGCGAATGTAACGTAACACACACCCATACAATGCGCACCACCCCGTGATGTTTTTCTCACTCCTACTAGCGAATGTAACGTAACACACACCCATACAATGCGCACCACCCCTTGATGTTTTTCTCACTCCTACTAGCGAATGTAACGTAACACACACCCATACAATGCGCACCACCCCGTGATGTTTTTCTCACTCCTACTAGCGAATGTAATGTAACACACACCCATACAATGCGCACCACCCCGTGATGTTTTTCTCACTCCTACTAGCGAATCTAATGTAACACACACCCATACAATGCGCACCACCCCTGATGTTTTTCTCACTCCTATTACTGAATGTAATGTAACCCACACCCATACAATGCGCAGCACCCCGTGATGTTTTTCTCACTCCTACTAGTGAATGTAATGTAACACACACCCATACAATGCGCACCACCCCGTGATGTTTTTCTCACTCCTACTAGCGAATGTAATGTAACACACACCCATACAATGCGCACCACCCCGTGATGTTTTTCTCACTGCTACTAGTGAATGTAATGTAACACACACCCATACAATGCGCACCACCCCGTGATGTTTTTCTCACTCCTACTAGTGAATGTAATGTAACACACACCCATACAATGCGCACCACCCCGTGATGTTTTTCTCACTGCTACTAGTGAATGTAATGTAACACACACCCATACAATGCGCACTCCCCCGTGATGTTTTTCTCACTCCTACTAGTGAATGTAATGTAACACACACCCATACAATGCGCACCCCCCCGTGATGTTTTTCTCACTCCTACTAGTGAATGTAATGTAACACACACCCATACAATGCGCACCACCCCGTGATGTTTTTCTAACTCCTACTAGTGAATGTAATGTAACACACACCCATACAATGCGCACCACCCCGTGATGTTTTTCTCACTCCTACTAGTGAATGTAATGTAACACACACCCATACAATGCGCACCACCCCGTGATGTTTTTCTCACTCCTACTAGTGAATGTAATGTAACACACACCCATTCAATGCGCACCACCCCGTGATGTTTTTCTCACTCCTACAAGTGAATGTAATGTAACACACACGGATACAATGCGCACCACCCCGTGATGTTTTTCTCACTCCTACTAGTGAATGTAATGTAATACACACCAATACAATGCGCACCACCCCGTGATGTTTTTCTCACTGCTACTAGTGTATGTAATGTAACACACACCCATACAATACGCACCACCCCGTGATATTTTTCTCACTCCTTCTAGTGAATGTAATGTAACACACACCCATACAATGCGCACCACCCCGTGATGTTTTTCTCACTAGTAGTAGTGAATGTAATGTAACACACACCCATACAATGCGCACCACCCCGTGATGTTTTTGTCAGTCCTACTAGTGAATGTAATGTAACACACACCCATACAATGCGCACAGCCCCGTGATGTTTTTCTCACTCCTACTAGTGAATGTAATGTAACACACACCCATATAATGCGCACCACCACGTGATGTTTTTCTCACTCCTACTAGTGAATGTAATGTAACACACACCCATACAATGCGCACCACCCCGTGATGTTTTTCTCACTCCTACTAGTGAATGTAATGTAACACACACCCATACAATGCGCACCACCCCGTGATGTTTTTCTCACTCCTACTAGTGAATGTAATGTAACACACACCCATACAATGCGCACAGCCCCGTGATGTTTTTCTCACTCCTACTAGTGAATGTAATGTAACACACACCCATACAATGCACACCACCCCGTGATGTTTTTCTCACTCCTACTAGTGGATGTAATGTAACACACACCCATACAATGCGCACCACCCCGTGATGTTTTTCTCACTCCTACTAGTGAATGTAATGTAACACACACCCATTCAATGCGCACCACCCCGTGATGTTTTTCTCACTCCTACAAGAGAATGTAATGTAACACACACCCATACAATGCGCACCACCCCGTGATGTTTTTCTCACTCCTAATAGTGAATGTAATGTAACACACACCCATACAATGCGCACCACCCCGTGATGTTTTTCTCACTGCTACTAGTGTATGTAATGTAACACACACCCATACAATACGCACCACCCCGTGATGTTTTTCTCACGCCTTCTAGTGAATGTAATGTAACACACACCCATACAATGCGCACCACGCCGTGATGTTTTTCTCACTAGTAGTAGTGAATGTAATGTAACACACACCCATACAATGCGCACCACCCCGTGATGTTTTTGTCAGTCCTACTAGTGAAAGTAATGTAACACACACCCATACAATGCGCACAGCCCCGTGATGTTTTTCTCACTCCTACTAGTGAATGTAATGTAACACACACCCATACAATGCGCACCACCCCGTGATGTTTTTCTCACTGCTACTAGAGAATGTAATGTAACACACACCCATAAAATGCGCACCACCCAGTGATGTTTTTCTCACTGCTACTAGTGAATGTAATGTAACACACACCCATACAATGCGCACCACCCCGTGATGTTTTTCTCACTCCTACTAGTGAATGTAATGTAACACACACCCATACAATGTGCACCACCCCGTGATGTTTTTCTCACTCCTACTAGTGAATGTAATGTAACACACACCCATACAATGCGCACCACCCCGTGATGTTTTTCTCACTCCTATTAGTGAATGTAATGTAACACACTCCCATACAATGCGCACCACCCCGTGATGTTTTTCTCACTCCTACTAGTGAATGTAATGTAACACACACCCATACAATGCGCACCACCCCGTGATGTTTTTCTTACTCCTATTAGTGAATGTAATGTAACACACACCCATACAATGCGCACCACCCCGTGATGTTTTTCTCACTCCTACTAGTGAATCTAATGTAACACACACCCATACAATGCGCACCACCCCGCGATGTTTTTCAGAAACCTGTCCTACATTCCCACTGCATGTTCCCTGACCTCCCCATGCTGACCACCCCGCGGTGCTTTTCTCTATGCTACATTGCCACTCCCTGCCTATCCTAATTCAGACCCTCCGATTCACACCACCCCGTGATGTTTTTCTCACTCCTACTAGTGAATGTAATGTAACACACACCCATACAGTGCGCACCACCCCGTGATGTTTTTCTCACTCCTACTAGTGAATGTAATGTAACACACACCCATACAGTGCGCACCACCCCGTGATGTTTTTCTCACTCCTACTAGTGAATGTAATGTAACACACACCCATACAGTGCGCACCACCCCGTGATGTTTTTCTCACTCCTACTAGTGAATGTAATGTAACACACACCCATACAATGCGCACCACCCCGTGATGTTTTTCTCACTCCTACTAGTGAATGTAATGTAACACACACCCATACAATGCGCACCACCCCGTGAAGTTTTTCTCACTCCTACTAGTGAATGTAATGTAACACACACCCATACAATGCGCACCACCCCGTGATGTTTTTCTCACTCCTACTAGTGAATGTAATGTAACACACACCCGTACAATGCGCACCACCCCGTGATGTTTTTCTCACTCATACTAGTGAATGTAACGTAACACACACCCGTACAATGCGCACAACCCCGTGATGTTTTTCTCACTGCTACTAGTGAATGTAACGTAACACACACCCATACAATGCGCACCACCCCGTGATGTTTTTCTCACTGCTACTAGTGAATGTAACGGAACACACACCCATACAATGCGCACCACCCCGTGATATTTTTCTCACTCCTACTAGTGAATGTAACGTAACACACACCCATACAATGCGCACCACCCCGTGATGTTTTTCTCACTCCTACTAGTGAATGTAACGTAACACACACCCATACAATGCGCACCACCCCGTGATGTTTTTCTCACTCCTACTAGCGAATGTAACGTAACACACACCCATACAATGCGCACCACCCCGTGATGTTTTTCTCACTCCTACTAGCGAATGTAACGTAACACACACCCATACAATGCGCACCACCCCGTGATGTTTTTCTCACTCCTACTAGCGAATGTAACGTAACACACACCCATACAATGCGCACCACCCCGTGATGTTTTTCTCACTCCTACTTGCGAATGTAATGTAACACACACCCATACAATGCGCACCACCCCGTGATGTTTTTCTCACTCCTACTAGCGAATGTAATGTAACACACACCCATACAATGCGCACCACCCCGTGATGTTTTTCTCACTCCTACTAGCGAATGTAATGTAACACACACCCATACAATGCGCACCACCCCGTGATGTTTTTCTCACTGCTACTAGTGAATGTAATGTAACACACACCCATACAATGCGCACCACCCCGTGATGTTTTTCTCACTCCTACTAGTGAATCTAATGTACACACACCCATACAATGCGCACCACCCCGTGATGTTTTTCTCACTGCTACTAGTGAATGTAATGTAACACACACCCATACAATGCGCACCCCCCGTGATGTTTTCTCACTCCTACTAGTGAATGTAATGTAACACACACCCATACAATGCGCACTCCCCCGTGATGTTTTTCTCACTCCTACTAGTGAATGTAATGTAACACACACCCCATACAATGCGCACCACCCCGTGATGTTTTTCTCACTCCTACTAGTGAATGTAATGTAACACACACCCATACAATGCGCACCACCCCGTGATGTTTTTCTCACTCCTACTAGTGAATGTAATGTAACACACACCCATTCAATGCGCACCACCCCGTGATGTTTTCTCACTCCTACAAGTGAATGTAATGTAACACACACCCATACAATGCGCACCACCCCGTGATGTTTTTCTCACTCCTACTAGTGAATGTAATGTAACACACACCAATACAATGCGCACCACCCCGTGATGTTTTTCTCACTGCTACTAGTGTAATATAACACACACCCATACAATACGCACCACCCGTGATATTTTTCTCACTCCTTCTAGTGAATGTAATGTAACACACACCCATACAATGCGCACCACCCCGTGATGTTTTTCTCACTAGTAATAGTGAATGTAATGTAACACACACCCATACAATGCGCACCACCCCGTGATGTTTTTGTCAGTCCTACTAGTGAATGTAATGTAACACACACCCATACAATGCGCACAGCCCCGTGATGTTTTTCTCACTCCTACTAGTGAATGTAATGTAACACACACCCATATAATGCGCACCACCACGAGATGTTTTTCTCACTCCTACTAGTGAATGTAATGTAACACACACCCATACAATGCGCACCACCCCGTGATGTTTTTCTCACTCCTACTAGTGAATGTAATGTAACACACACCCATACAATGCGCACCACCCCGTGATGTTTTTCTCACTCCTACTAGTGAATGTAATGTAACACACACCCATACAATGCGCACCACCCCTTGATGTTTTTCTCACTCCTACTAGTGAATGTATGTAACACACACCCATACAATGCGCATCACCCCGTGATTTTTTTCTCACTCCTACTAGTGAATGTAACACACACCCATACAATGCGCACCACCCCGTGATGTTTTTCTCACTCCTACTAGTGGATGTAATGTAACACACACCCATACAATGCGCACCACCCCGTGATGTTTTTCTCACTCCCACTAGTGAATGTAATGTAACACACACCCATACAATGCGCACAGCCCCGTGATGTTTTCTCACTCCTACTAGTGAATGTAATGTAACACACACCCATATAATGCGCACCACACGTGATGTTTTTCTCACTCCTACTAGTGAATGTAATGTAACACACACCCATACAATGCGCACCACCCCGTGATGTTTTTCTCACTCCTACTAGTGAATGTAATGTAACACACACCCATACAATGCGCACCACCCCGTGATGTTTTTCTCACTCCTACTAGTGAATGTAATGTAACACACACCCATACAATGCGCATCACCCCGTGATTTTTTTCTCACTCCTACTAGTGAATGTAACACACACCCATACAATGCGCACCACCCCGTGATGTTTTTCTCACTCCTACTAGTGGATGTAATGTAACACACACCCATACAATGCGCACCACCCCGTGATGTTTTTCTCACTCCTACTAGTGAATGTAATGTAACACACACCCATTCAATGCGCACAACCCCGTGATGTTTTTCTCACTCCTACAAGAGAATGTAATGTAACACACACCCATACAATGCGCACCACCCCGTGATGTTTTTCTCACTCCTACTAGTGAATGTAATGTAACACACACCCATACAATGCGCACCAACCCGTGATGTTTTTCTCACTGCTACTAGTGTACGTAATGTAACACACACCCATACAATACGCACCACCCCGTGATGTTTTTCTCACGCCTTCTAGTGAATGTAATGTAACACACACCCATACAATGCGCACCACGCCGTGATGTTTTTCTCACTAGTAGTAGTGAATGTAATGTAACACACACCCATACAATGCGCACCAACCCGTGATGTTTTTGTCAGTCCTACTAGTGAAAGTAATGTAACACACACCCATACAATGCGCACAGCCCCGTGATGTTTTTCTCACTCCTACTAGTGAATGTAATGTAACACACACCCATACAATGCGCACCACCCCGTGATGTTTTTCTCACTGCTACTAGTGAATGTAATGTAACACACACCCATAAAATGCGCACCACCCGTGATGTTTTTCTCACTGCTACTAGTGAATGTAATGTAACACACACCCATACAATGCGCACCACCCCGTGATGTTTTTCTCACTCCTACTAGTGAATGTAATGTAACACACACCCATACAATGTGCACCACCCCGTGATGTTTTTCTCACTCCTACTAGTGAATGTAATGTAACACACACCCATACAATGCGCACACCCCGTGATGTTTTTCTCACTCCTATTAGTGAATGTAATGTAACACACACCCATACAATGCGCACCACCCCGTGATGTTTTTCTCACTCCTACTAGTGAATGTAATGTAACACACACCCATGCAATGCGCACCACCCCGTGATGTTTTTCTTACTCCTATTAGTGAATGTAATGTAACACACACCCATAAAATGCGCACCACCCCGTGATGTTTTTCTCACTCCTACTAGTGAATCTAATGTAACACACACCCATACAATGCCACCACCCCGCGATGTTTTTCAGAAACCTATCCTACATTCCCACTGCATGTTCCCTGACCTCCCCATGCTGACCACCCCGCGGTGCTTTTCTCTATGCTACAATGCCACTCCCTGCCTATCCTAATTCAGACCCTCCGATTCACACCACCCCGTGATGTTTTTCTCACTCCTACTAGTGAATGTAATGTAACACACACCCATACAATGCGCACCACCCCGTGATGTTTTTCTCACTCCTACTAGTGAATGTAATGTAACACACACCCATACAATGCGCACCACCCCGTGATGTTTTTCTCACTCCTAATAGTGAATGTAATGTAACACACACCCATACAATGCGCACCACCCCGTGATGTTTTTCTCACTCCTACTAGTGAATGTAATGTAACACACACCCATACAGTGCGCACCACCCCGTGATGTTTTTCTCACTCCTACTAGTGAATGTAATGTAACACACACCCATACAATGCGCACCACCACGTGATGTTTTTCTCACTCCTACTAGTGAATGTAATGTAACACACACCCATTCAATGCGCACAACCCCGTGATGTTTTTCTCACTCCTACAAGAGAATGTAATGTAACACACACCCATACAATGCGCACCACCCGTGATGTTTTTCTCACTCCTACTAGTGAATGTAATGTAACACACACCCATACAATGCGCACCACCCCGTGATGTTTTTCTCACTGCTACTAGTGTATGTAATGTAACACACACCCATACAATACGCACCACCCCGTGATGTTTTTCTCACGCCTTCTAGTGAATGTAATGTAACACACACCCATACAATGCGCACCACGCCGTGATGTTTTTCTCACTAGTAGTAGTGAATGTAATGTAACACACACCCATACAATGCGCACCAACCCGTGATGTTTTTGTCAGTCCTACTAGTGAAAGTAATGTAACACACACCCATACAATGCGCACAGCCCCGTGATGTTTTTCTCACTCCTACTAGTGAATGTAATGTAACACACACCCATACAATGCGCACCACCCCGTGATGTTTTTCTCACTGGTACTAGTGAATGTAATGTAACACACACCCATAAAATGCGCACCACCCCGTGATGTTTTTCTCACTGCTACTAGTGAATGTAATGTAACACACACCCATACAATGCGCACCACCCCGTGATGTTTTTCTCACTCCTACTAGTGAATGTAATGTAACACACACCCATACAATGTGCACCACCCCGTGATGTTTTTCTCACTCCTACTAGTGAATGTAATGTAACACACACCCATACAATGCGCACCACCCCGTGATGTTTTTCTCACTCCTATTAGTGAATGTAATGTAACACACACCCATACAATGCGCACCACCGTGATGTTTTTCTCACTCCTACTAGTGAATGTAATGTAACACACACCCATGCAATGCGCACCACCCCGTGATGTTTTCTTACTCCTATTAGTGAATGTAATGTAACACACACCCATACAATGCGCACCACCCCGTGATGTTTTTCTCACTCCTACTAGTGAATCTAATGTAACACACACCCATACAATGCGCACCACCCCGCGATGTTTTTCAGAAACCTATCCTACATTCCCACTGCATGTTCCCTGACCTCCCCATGCTGACCACCCCGCGGTTTTTTTCTCTATGCTACATTGCCACTCCCTGCCTATCCTAATTCAGACCCTCCGATTCACACCACCCCGTGATGTTTTTCTCACTCCTACTAGTGAATGTAATGTAACACACACCCATACAATGGCACCACCCCGTGATGTTTTTCTCACTCCTAATAGTGAATGTAATGTAACACACACCCATACAATGCGCACCACCCCGTGATGTTTTTCTCACTCCTAATAGTGAATGTAATGTAACACACACCCATACAATGCGCACCACCCCGTGATGTTTTCTCACTCCTACTAGTGAATGTAATGTAACACACACCCATACAGTGCGCACCACCCCGTGATGTTTTTCTCACTCCTACTAGTGAATGTAATGTAACACACACCCATACAGTGCGCACCACCCCGTGATGTTTTTCTCACTCCTACTAGTGAATGTAATGTAACACACACCCATACAGTGCACACCACCCCGTGATGTTTTTCTCACTCCTAATAGTGAATGTAATGTAACACACACCCATACAATGCGCACCACCCCGTGATGTTTTTCTCACTCCTACTAGTGAATGTAATGTAACACACACCCATACAATGCGCACCACCCCGTGAAGTTTTTCTCACTCTACTAGTGAATGTAATGTAACACACACCCATACAATGCGCACCACCCCCGTGATGTTTTTCTCACTCCTACTAGTGAATGTAATGTAACACACACCCATACAATGCGCCCCACCCCCGCGATCTTTTTCAGAAACCTATCCTACATTGCCACTGCATGTTCCCTGACCTCCCATGCTGACCACCCGCGGTGCTTTTCTTCATCCTATATTTCCACTCACTGCCTATCCTAATTCAGACACTCCAATTCACACCACCCCATGATGTTTTTCTCACTCCTACTAGTGAATGTAATGTAACACACACCCATACAATGCGCACCACCCCGTGATGTTTTTCTCACTCCTACTAGTGAATTTAATGTAACACACACCCATACAATGTGCACCACACCGTGATGTTTTTCTCACTCCTAGTAGTGAATGTAATGTAACACACACCCATACAATGCGCACCACCCCGTGATGTTTTTCTCACTCCTACTAGTGAATGTAATGTAACACACACCAATACAATGCGCACCACCCCGTGATGTTTTCTCACTGCTACTAGTGTATGTAATGTAACACACAGCCATACAATGCGCACCACCCCGTGATGTTTTTCTGACTCCTAGTAATGAATGTAATGTAACACACACCCATACAATGCGCACCACCCCGTGATGTTTTTCTCACTCCTAGTAGTGAATGTAATGTAACACACACCCATACAATGCGCACCACCCGTGATGTTTTTCTCACTCCTACTAGTGAATGTAATGTAACACACACCCATAAAATGCGCACCACCCCGTGATGTTTTTCTCACTCCTACTAGTGAATGTAATGTAACACACACCCATACAATGCGGACCACCCCGTGATGTTTTTCTCACTCCTACTAGTGAATGTAATGTAACACACACCCATACAATGCGCACCACCCGTGATGTTTTTCTCACTGCTACTAGTGAATGTAATGTAACACACACCCATACAATGCGCACCACCCGTGATGTTTTTCTCACTCCTACTAGTGAATGTAATGTAACACACACCCATAAAATGCGCACCACCCGTGATGTTTTTCTCACTCCTACTAGTGAATGTAATGTAACACACACCCATACAATGCGCACAACCCCGTGATGTTTTTCTCACTCCTACTAGTGATTGTATGTAACACACACCCATACGATGCGCACCACACCGTGATGTTTTTCTCACTCCTACTAGTGAATGTAATGTAACACACACCCATACGATGCGCACCACCCCGTGATGTTTTTCTCCCTCCTACTAGTGAATGTAATGTAACACACACCATACGATGCGCACCACCCGTGATGTTTTTCTCCCTCCTACTAGTGAATGTAATGTAACACACACCCATACAATGCGCACCACCCCGTGATGTTTTTCTCACTCCTACTAGTGAATGCAATGTAACACACACCCATACAATGCGCACCACCCCGTGATGTTTTTCTCACTCCTACTAGTGAATGCAATGTAACACACAGCCATACAATGCGCACCACCCCGTGATGTTTTTCTCATTCCTACTAGTGAATGTAATGTAACACACACCCATACAATGCGCACCACCCGTGATGTTTTTCTCACTCCTACTAGTGAATCTAATGTAACACACACCCATACTATGCGCACCACCCCGTGATGTTTTTCTCACTCCTACTAGTGAATGTAATGTAACACACACACATACAATGCGCACCACCCCGTGATGTTTTTCTCACTCCTACTAGTGAATGTAATGTAACACACACCCATACAATGCGCACCACCCCGTGATGTTTTTCTCACTCCTACTAGTGAATGTAATGTAACACACACCCATACAATGCGCACCACCCCGTGATGTTTTTCTCACTCCTACTAGTGAATGTAATGTAACACACACCCATACAATGCGCACCACCCCGTGATGTTTTTCTCACTCCTACTAGTGAATGTAATGTAACACACACCCATACAATGCGCACCACCCCGTGATGTTTTTCTCACTCCTACTAGTGAATGTAATGTAACACACACCAATACAATGCGCACCACCCCGTGATGTTTTTCTCACTCCTACTAGTGAATGTAACGTAACACACACCCGTACAATGCGCACACCCCCGTGATGTTTTTCTCACTGCTACTAGTGAATGTAACGTAACACACACCCATACAATGCGCACCACCCCGTGATGTTTTTCTCACTGCTACTAGTGAATGTAACGGAACACACACCCATACAATGCGCACGACCCCGTGATATTTTTCTCACTCCTACTAGTGAATGTAACGTAACACACACCCATACAATGCGCACCACCCCGTGATGTTTTTCTCACTCCTACTAGTGAATGTAACGTAACACACACCCATACAATGCGCACCACCCCGTGATTTTTTTCTCACTCCTACTAGTGAATGTAATGTAACACACACCCATTCAATGCGCACCACCCCGTGATGTTTTTCTCACTCCTACTAGTGAATGTAACGTAACACACACCCATACAATGCGCACCACCCCGTGATTTTTTTCTCACTCCTAATAGTGAATGTAATGTAACACACACCCATACAATGCGCACCACCCCGTGATGTTTTTCTCACTCCTAATAGTGAATGTAATGTAACACACACCCATACAATGCGCACCACCCCGTGATGTTTTTCTCACTCCTACTAGTGAATGTAATGTAACACACACCCATACAGTGCGCACCACCCCGTGATGTTTTTCTCACTCCTACTAGTGAATGTAATGTAACACACACCCATACAGTGCGCACCACCCCGTGATGTTTTTCTCACTCCTACTAGTGAATGTAATGTAACACACACCCATACAGTGCGCACCACCCCGTGATGTTTTTCTCACTCCTACTAGTGAATGTAATGTAACACACACCCATACAATGCGCACCACCCCGTGATGTTTTTCTCACTCCTACTAGTGAATGTAATGTAACACACACCCATACAATGCGCACCACCCCGTGAAGTTTTTCTCACTCCTACTAGTGAATGTAATGTAACACACCCCCATACAATGCGCACCACCCCGTGATTTTTTTCTCACTCCTACTAGTGAATGTAATGTAACACACACCCATACAATGCGCACCCCCCCGTGATGTTTTTCTCACTCCTACTAGTGAATGTAATGTAACACACACCCATACAATGCGCACCACCCCGTGATGTTTTTCTCACTCCTACTAGTGATTGCAATGTAACACACACCCATACAATGCGCACCACCCCGTGATGTTTTTCTCACTCCTACTAGTGAATGCAATGTAACACACAGCCATACAATGCGCACCACCCCGTGATGTTTTTCTCATTCCTACTAGTGAATGTAATGTAACACACACCCATACAATGCGCACCACCCCGTGATGTTTTTCTCACTCCTACTAGTGAATCTAATGTAACACACACCCATACAATGCGCACCACCCCGTGATGTTTTTCTCACTCCTACTAGTGAATCTAATGTAACACACACCCATACAATGCGCACCACCCCGTGATGTTTTTCTCACTCCTACTAGTGAATGTAATGTAACACACACCCATACAATGTGCACCACCCCGTGATGTTTTTCTCACTCCTACTAGTGAATGTAATGTAACACACACCCATACAATGCGCACCACCCCGTGATGTATTTCTCACTCCTACTAGTGAATGTAATGTAACACACACCCATACAATGCGCACCACCCCGTGATGTTTTTCTTACTCCTATTAGTGAATGTAATGTAACACACACCCATACAATGCGCACCACCCCGTGATGTTTTTCTCACTCCTACTAGTGAATCTAATGTAACACACACCCATACAATGCGCACCACCCCGCGATGTTTTTCAGAAA